>NC_045165.1:5262316-5267316 GCF_900700415.2 Clupea harengus
TCACTTGGCAGAAACACAATGCATTTAGGCATGTGAACATGGTCAAGAGGATTTTTAATTCGAACCAAACATCAGAATGGGGAAGAAAAGTGATTTAAGTGATTTTGAACGTGGCATGGTTGTTGGTGCCAGACGGGCTGGTCTGAGTGTTTCAGAAACTGCTGATCTACTGGGATTTTCATGCACCACCATCTCTAGGGTTCATTGAGAATGGTCAGAAAAAGAGAAAGTATCCAGTGAGTGGCACTTCTCTGGGGAAATATGGCTTGTTGATGCCAGAGGTCAGAGGAGAATGGCCAGACTGGTTCCAGATGATAGAAAGGCAACCGTAACTAAAATAACCACTCGGTACAACCACAGTATGCAGAAGAACCTTGAAGCAGATGGGCTACAGCAGCAGAAGACCACACCGGGTGCCCCTCCTGTCAGCTACGAACAGGAAACTGAGGCTACAATTTGCACGGGCTCACCAAAATTGGACAATAGAAAATTGCAAAAATGTTGCCTGGTGTGATGAGTCTCGATTTCTGCTGTGACATTTAGATGGTAGGGTCAGAATTTAGGCGTAAACAACATGAAAGTATAGATCCATCCTTTCTTGTATCAACGGTTCAGGCTGCTGGTGGTGGTGTAATGGTGTGGGGGATACTTTCTTGGCATACTTTAGGCCCCGTAGTACCAATTGAGTGTCGTTTAAACGCCACAGCCTCCCTGAGTATTGTTGCTGACCATGTCCCTCCCTTTATGACCACATTGTACCCGTCTTCTGATGGCTACTTCCAGAAGGATAACGTGCAATGTCACGTGCAATGACACCATACAGTTTGCTATGAGTATTTACAGGCTGTGCCTTATACTGTATGTCATTCAGTAGGTAGTGTGTGAGTCTGTGCCTTATACTGTAACACCATACTGTATGTCATTGAGTAGCACAGACGTGCGGTCAGGGGAGGCAGAGCCTCACCTGTCATCGTGAAAAGTAAAACAAAAAAATATTTATATTTCTCTACTGATCTGTGCTATAAATGTAATTTCTGCATGATTCCAATCATTTCGAGCATTTTTATAATCAAAATCGCTGAATTTGCGCATGTCCTGTTCAAACAGACAGGAGACAGCGAGACTGTGCCTCACCTCAGATTGCGTAATCCCTCACAAACTGGGTTTAGCGCATGCGTGCGCATGCGTAGAACCTATTTAGTCTAGTTGATCTCAGATAAAACTGCAGAGGCACACAGTACCTCTGCCTCAATGAAGGTGGCGTGCGAGAGCCCACCGGTCGGGTTTATGCTGGTTCTGCCGTTGCTCTTCTTCTACACTTCTACTTGACCTTGACGGCGAAAATGGAAGAAACTATTGCTAAGCTCAAACAGTTCTCAAAACTGGACTTTCAGTCCAAACGTGAAATGATCAATGATGGGAGGCCAATGCCGGAGCTAAAAGGTATGCTTCAAAAGACGGGACAGACGATAACTCGCTCTTTTCAAACGGAGTGGTACTCCCGAAAAGACTGGCTGTGTGACTGTGCTAGAAGAAACTGCCTTTACTGCTTTCCCTGTCTTCTCTTCTCAACGTGTGACAATGTCTGGACTAAATCAGGATTTTGTGACTTGAAAAATCTGCCAAGAAGCCTAGGCAAACGTGAAAGGTCAGGAACCCACATTGAAAACCAAATAGCTTTGAAAACTTTTGGAACCTCAAGAATAGATTTGGCTTTGGACGAACAGCGGAGATTAAAGGTTAGCATCCACAATGCTAAGGTAAAGGAAAACCGAGAGATTTTAAAAGACCTCATTATTGTAACCTGTTTCCTTGCCAAACAGGAACTGGCATTTTCGTGGTAACGGTGAGAGTTCAAGTTCTTCTAATCGTGGGAACTACGTTGAACTATTACATGCTTTTGCAGAGAAAGATGATAGATTAGCTAGACATTTGGAGACATCCACTGTGTTTTCTGGATTGTCAAACAGAATACAGAACGATTTAATTGAAGCAGTCAGTGAGGTGATTTGGAAATGATATAAAAAATGAGATTAATGCAGCCTCATTTGTTGCAGTAGAAGTAGACGAGACAACGGATGTCAGAAACAAATCCCAGATCTCTGTCATTTTGCGTTATGTGGCTAAAAGTGAGGTGGCCTGTGAAGTGAGGGAGGCGTTTTGGGGATTTGATGATATGAGTGATGACAGACGAGCCCCTGCTGTAGCCGAGTATGTCTTGGATGTTTTGGAGAAATTTAAGTGAGTCGTGTCTTCAGAGCTAAATGGGGTGCAGGCCAGGATTAAAGAAAAGGTGCCTGAGGCCATGTTTACTCACTGTTACGCACACAAATTGAACCTGGTGCTCTTGCATTCAGCAAAAAATGTCTGAGTGTAGAAAAATAAAAAAAAAACCTGTACGTTCTCATAGTTCTGCAATGTTATCTATTGAATTTAAGTTTTAAAAAAACATGTGAAATAAACAGTCAAGCCAAGACGGCAATTCGTTTATTTACGCTAGCTTGTAACTATTAATATCTTATTTGAAACGGTGTAAAAGTTCGATTAGCACGCCGGTTGTGTGTTTAGCCGTATAGCTTCGTAAACGTTAGGTTAACAAGTCACTTGTGAGTTTAGTCGTATGACTTCATAAAAGTTCGGTTAACAAGTCAGTTGAGTATTGAGCCGTATAACTTATCATAATAATAAAAAAAAAACGATTGTTTAAAAGTATCGTATTTTCGTTCCGGTCAAATGACAAGTTTTAGACCATATACATATATACATGTATACATGTCTATGTTTTAACCAACTACAGACCGGAATGATGTAATCACTTCCGGTTTCTGTGCCTCATCAGCCACGAACCTCACCGCACGTCACTGTTGAGTAGGTAGTGTGTGAGCTAGCCACCAGCCGCACGTCTTAACTTTGATGTCAAGCTGATGTGACACCTATGTCAAGGGACATACTGTAAACCTCTTGACATCAAGTTAACACAATTTGTGGATTGACATGATATACTGTAAAGCCATAGGATACTTAAGGCAGCTGCCATGGAATGCTACTGTATATCTTATTTTGTCTTATTTATCATTTATCATGCATGACCTGTGAATAGCTTGTTAGTGTCAATACAAGTGTTGTCCATCTTAAGGCTCTTCACCACCGGCCCCTCCACACACACACACACACACACACACACATACACCCCCCCCCCCCCCCCCCACACACACACACACACACACATACACACACACACACACACACACACACACACACACACACACATACACACATACACCCCCCACACACACACACACCCACACACAACACACAAACACACACAAACACACACACAAATGAAATCTTCTCATCTCTTTTTCCTTCACATGAAACCTCTTCTTGTTCCTCTCTCTCTGCGTAAAGTCCTTCAGTCCCTGCAGTGCTGCCATGAGAGGAACGTGTCAGATGACCATCGTGTGAAGTACACACTTAAGTACACACTTAAGTACACACACTTAACATGCAGAGTCATGCTGCTGGCCTCTCTGGCGAGATGGAGGAGTTTTCACAAACCCCCAGGGGGGGGAGGCGAGAGCGCAGACACCACTGGAGACGAGGCGTAGGAAACGATGGGGGTCCCACGGTAACCGCGAGTCCGTTGCGCCTCACGGCGAGAGAGCGCCAGGCGGGGTCACCGCCCGAACGCTTGAGGGGATTGGAAACAAATGATTCTATCCGTCCCGGCGCCCCTTAATGTCATCAGGATGGAGCATTCCGCCCGAACGCAATGTCAACGTAATTTCACCTCTCCCTGACCTCAATTGAACCGTTGGAATTTTTGAAGATTGTAGGGAAGGGAGTGGGGAATAAAAATGTCCCACGATTTGCTCATTTTTATGGGGGGGGGGGGTCAGTAGGATGGGATATCTACCAGGAAGTACTCTCTGTAGTAAGTGTGACTGATCAAAGTCATCTGATGCCTCAGGCCTTCCGGAGGCCATTAACGATCTGTTCTGAACTTTTAACACCATCCTCAGAATGCCTCTACTCCACTCATTATAAAGGCTTTTTAGAAATGCTAAACAGCACGGTTGCGCAAAGCGCCGGCCGGGGACGTGAACTCCTCCAAATGTCTGTGTGACCCTGTGGAATAATCTGACTGTGATTTACTCTCCCGCACTGACACGCTTTTATGCCAAACGTGAGGCCGCCCTCTGAGCTGCTGCTGCAGGTGAAGCAGGGCCAGGCTTTACAGAACAGAACAGAATACAGCAGAACAGAACAGAACAGAATACAGCAGAACAGAACAGAACAGAACAGAACAGAACAGAACACAGCAGAACAGAACAGAACAGAATACAGCAGAACACAACAGAACAGAATACAGCAGAACAGAACAGAACAGAATACAGCAGAACAGAACACAACACAACAGAACAGAATACAGCAGAACAGAACAGAACAGAACAGAACAGAACACAGCAGAACAGAACAGAACAGAATACAGCAGAACACAACAGAACAGAATACAGCAGAACAGAACAGAACAGAACAGAACAGAATACAGCAGAACAGAACACAACACAACAGAACAGAATACAGCAGAACAGAACAGAACAGAACAGAACAGAACAGAACACAGCAGAACAGAACAGAACAGAATACAGCAGAACACAACAGAACAGAATACAGCAGAACAGAACAGAACAGAATACAGCAGAACAGAACAGAACAGAATACAGCAGAACAGAACACAACACAACAGAACAGAATACAGCAGAACAGAACAGAACAGAACAGAATACAGCAGAACAGAACAGAACAGAATACAGCAGAACAGAACACAACAGAACAGAACACAGCAGAACAGAACAGAATACAGCAGAACAGAATGGAACTGAACAGAACAGAACAGAACAGAACAGAATACAACAGAACAGAATGGAACAGAATGGAACTGAACGGAACAGAACAAAACAGAACAGAACCGAACAGAACAGAACAGAACAGAACAG
>NC_045165.1:5272316-5282316 GCF_900700415.2 Clupea harengus
CAGATGGCTCCAGTTCCACGCTTTGTTACTGTGTCTGCGAGCCAAGGGAGGAGGAGGAAGTCACCCTAACAAGGGAATTACTGTGATATACAGTAGGGTACAGCTTAGGGATGCCTTTCGGAGAGCTTGAGGCAGGTGGGTTTGAAGTTTGTTTCCAGTCGTTTCTTTCTGTAACCATCTGGCCTCCTGGGGCGAGCTGGCTTCAACCTCAGTGCTGTACCACAGCACAATAGTTCACCAGACACACACCGTCTACACACAGCTGTTCACCTCTCACTCACACTCAGTCTCACACACACACACACACACAGACGCACAAAAACACACACACAGATACACACACACAAACACACACACACACACACACAGACACACACAGACACACACACAGACACACACACACACACACACAGTACTGATAATTCAAAATTCCCACAGGGCTCTCCCTCATTATTTTCAATTATTTTATTCATTCATTATTAACACATACAGACAAAATAAAATAATGAAAAAATCTAACAGTGTGTGTGTGTGTTTGTGTGTGTGTGTGTGTGTGTGACTGTGTGTGTGTGTGTGTGTGTGTGTGTGTGTGTGTGTTTGTGTGTATGCCAGTGCACGTGCCTGTGTGTGTGTCTCATCACTCATCATGTGCAATTACTCAGAGGCCTGCGAACCATAATGACTTATTTATGTGCAAATGTAAGCCACAGCAGAGCGTGTCGTTTGTTACGGGGGGTTTTCATCATAGTGTCTGCCAGCCGCTAATCTGGTATGGCTCTGCACACACTCACAAGTGCTCAATAATCTCCTGTGCTCAATTGTTGATGAAAAGGCAACAATTTTCCATCAATTGTTCAATTACCAAAGTGTGAGTATCTAGAGATGCAGAGGGCCACCGCCGCTCCCCACGTCTCTCCTGCAAACACACATACACACACACACACACACACACAGACATAGTCACACACACACACAGACACACACACACACAGACATAGTCACACACAGACATAGTCACACACACACACACACACACACACACTGACATAGTCACACACACACACACACACACAGACACACACACACACACACACAGACACACACACACACACACACACACAGACATAGTCACACACACACTCGCTAGAAAGAAGCCTTAGTTTAAATAAATTCATGCTTGTTTTCTTGCGTTTTTCGGGTTACAAAGAGCACCACACGCCAATTAGAGAAATTCTGGCAGTCGGAGAAACCTTGGGTTAAAAGATGAATTTACTGGTTCATTACCACATCAAAACAGGGGGAATTACGCATTCTGCTCAAAGGCAGCTCTTTGAAAGGCATTCACAATCAGAGGGTTCTTTAATCATTTGGATATGGCCAACGCCAGACATAAAAGCTCGTCTTCTCTCTTTCACGCAGTCAGCAACAGCAACAGTGGCGAGCATCATGAAGCCGAGGCGTTCCGTTCTCCGGGAAACAGCAAACACTCTCTCTCTCTAGAGCTCTATGGGAGCTCAAAATGGGAACGTCAGGCCTTGATTACTTATGGAAAGCAATGAGAATCCTTTCATTTCAGTGTGAAAACTTTTTTAATGAACGCCTGGAACATGGAATACTTGGAATTGCTGGGATTCTATGTTTAGTCGTGCGCTAGGAGATTTTGCACTGTTCCGATTTCTGGAAGGACAGACAGTATTTTGTATAATTTATTTGTATATGTTCAGTATATTTTATAAAGAGAAACAAAAGAAAAAAAGAAAAACTGTGCAAAGCACATTCTATAATACCACCCTAATGATGGTGCTGTGCAGTCCCTGATATGCATAAGTGATGTTCTGTAAATAGGACATTATCGGTAAAGGACATTACATAAGACTAATACATTAGATTTATTTTTGTATGGACACTAAATATACCTCTGCCAAGCTAAAAAAAGCTTTGTCTCTCATCTTCTCTTCTCTCTCTCTCTCTCTCCCTCCCTCCATCATTCCCTTGGCATCCCTCGCCGTCCTATTCTGTCCCTTGGATTGTTCCACAGTGGTGTAGGTGTATGGCAGATGGGTCAGCACACTCACACACACACACACACACACACACACACACACACACACACACACACTCACACAGACAGACAGACGCACACTCACTCACACACACACACACACACACAGACAGACAGACGCACACTCACTCACACACACACTCCCTCACTCACTCACTCACACACACATACAGACAGACAGACGCACACACACACACACACTCACTCACTCACACACACACACACACAGACGCAGGTGGAGTGTTGAGTAAAGTGCCCACAGTGGGGTCTGACGGGGGTGTTCGCTGTCCGTGGAGCTTCGCCTTCTACCACCTCATTTAGGGGTGGCAGGTGTGGGGACGCAAGCAGGAGCACTCATCCCTCAGTCTACAAGCCTTTTTTTTCTAGCTCTGTGCAACAACAATCACTCAGTCTACTCGCTGGCCAGGTCTACAGCGTGTGGAAAAGGAAAAGTGTAAACTCTCAAATTCACACAGGTCTTTTCTCTAGCCCTGTGCAATAACAATGCTACCCCAAAGCTTTTAGTTCTGTGATTAAAATACTGTTCCATCCTTCACCCTGACAAGCCTGACGAGTCTGAAACACAAAAGCCAGGTGAAAACATAGCTGGTGGTGCCCCCCCCCCCCTCCAGCAGAGAATAAATCGGCTCTTTGTGGATCCTGTACTGACATCAGTAACAGTTTAATCCTTCCGCAGAAGATAAAGACAAACACTCTGGAACACAAATTAGAACACAATAGGTTGAGAAAAAAAGGGGGACGGCTTCATCTAAAACTCCCCGGAAAAGATTATCATTCTCCCAGTTTCCCGCTCATATCTCCAGAGATGACAGGCTCACTGATGTGGTGATTCGCCTTGATGAGAAACCCCCTTTTATGCTGTGAATGATGGGGAAATCGTGCTGCTCCGAGCCTGCCTAGCTGTGCAGACAGACTAATTCGGTACCAGCGCGGATTGCATACAGACTCCCTATAGAAGCCATCATAGCTGGTTGGGGCTGATTGAGTGGGCTGCTCTCACCCAAGACCCTTGGGGATTGGACCTGGTTCTATCGCTCCTAATGGATTAACCCTTTCATCCAAGTTTACGGCACCAACCCCTCACTAGCCTCGGCTTCAGAGGAGAGGCTGAACGGCAGGAGGGAGGGTCAAGATTGGCGTGCTATGGGGGGGAAACCTCTCGCAGCGGCCGTCTCAATGAGTTCTGCTGGGACGCTTTGATGGATAAATCAGAATACGAGATGTCGGAGAAGCTCCGAATCTGACGTCCTGATTGGCTCCACGTGTGAAAATGAAATAGGGGGGCAAATGAGTGGATTCAAGTAACTCCCTGTGTGAACTGGTGCAGCTTGTGTTGGGCTTACCAGATCATTCACAAGCTTCATAAAAATATAAATAACAATTTCATTTTACACGGGAAAAGTTAAATTTCTTTGTGCAATTGGGGGAAATGGGGATATCCTATCCTGTCAAAGGCAAGTACTCATACCTGACAACCTAGCCTAAGTATTATAACAACACGGTGCACTACAACCATCAAACTGATACTTAACAATACTTAACAACAACAAAGATCCCTTCGTGAGCATTTCACTGTGGTTGTCAAGTGGGCACCTTCCTATAGACCCACAACGCGTCCAGAAGGTTCAACAATCTACAAATCTTCACAATCCCTATCGACTGTGATGATGTTCTTGTATCTCCTCTTGAACCAACTCGAGTGTTTGCAGTGCATCCATTTTGCCAACTGCCTAGACAACTGCTTTAGACACCCATAAAACAAGCCCTCACGGATGTCTACATTTCTTCATTGTCGTTTAGTCCCAGGTGGCTACCATTTGAACGCCTCTTGGATAATCACCCTTCGTAAATTGGGGCTTAATTAGTCGCACTTGATCAACATTTCGATTAGCCAATTTATACACATCTAAGAGAAAAAAAAACTTTGTAAATATGGCCCAATATATTTTGATGAGCCAGCACCCATACACAATTTGCAGCTTCCCTCTTCACACACCCACTGAGGTTCTGCGGAGTTGGGAGGACATCATAAGTGATTCCAGCAATTAATTGAATGTTCTTAGTGTGCATAGCCCACAATTCTCTCCAGCAGATCTTCCTCTCCTCAACATTATACCAGTTCATCCATTGCCTTTGCTTTGGCTGAGAAGCCACTGCCAGTATATGAACATATCATCTGCATATCCTCAAAATATGCTTGGACTAAACCTGAAATCTTGTCAGGGACCTGAAAGTAACTGAACGCCTTCCACAACCGACTGTGGAGACAATCCAAAGGTATTACGGGGGTCCAAAAATACCACATGTAGGTCTCTGCCTTCTGTTCTTGCTGCCTCCAACCTTTCAGTGGAGTTTCCTTCCTCTGTCCACACATACAAACCTGAAGAGCTCTCCCCTTAACCCACAGACTAGCCGTATCCTTATTCATCCCCCTTTTCTTGTAGTCTCGAATCCAAGCCATCCGAGGCCAAACCAATGTGCTCTGCCTGTCGGCCATCTTCCACCCCTGTTTCTCGCTGACCCTGGGGGTGTTCTGTGAGTTTGGTTCTTCTGTAGTTTAGTTAGGGGCATGTACCTGGCTGTACTCGCCACAGATGCTGTTGCTACGGGTTACCAGCCCAAAGCAGCAGCATCTACCTGGCTGTACTCGCCACAGATGCTGTTGCTACGGGTTACCAGCCCAAAGCAGCAGCATCTACCTGGCTGTACTCGCCACAGATGCTGTTGCTACGGGTTACCAGCCCAAAGCAGCAGCATCTACCTGGCTGTACTCGCCACAGATGCTGTTGCTACGGGTTACCAGCCCAAAGCAGCAGCATCTACCTGGCTGTACTCGCCACAGATGCTGTTGCTACGGGTTACCAGCCCAAAAGCAGCAGCATCCACCTGGCTGTACTCGCCACAGATGCTGTTGCTACGGGTTACCAGCCCAAAAGCAGCAGCATCTACCTGGCTGTACTCGCCACAGATGCTGTTGCTACGGGTTACCAGCCCAAAAGCAGCAGCATCTACCTGGCTGTACTCGCCACAGATGCTGTTGCTACGGGTTACCAGCCCAAAAGCAGCAGCATCCACCTGGCTGAACTTGCCACAGATGCTGCTGCTATGGGTTACCAGCCCAAAGCAGCGCCAGTGGGGTCTATTCCTTACCCCACATAAATAACATAGAAATTCATGCAAAGAAATAAGGCACCTGGTATGGTTGTGGGGGTGCCTCCATACAAGATCACAGGGTGATTCAGTTGCTCTGTATGAAGTGTGATTTTGAATCTGTATGATATATAAGGTGATAAAATGTAAGATGGTGGACAGAACTACATGTCTAGACATTTACAGAAGAAGGGTGCAAGATGATATTGACATACAGTAGTTTTACTGGTAATGACGAGACAAGGATTTTCAATTCATTTAAATGATACATCTGATTAACTCAAGTAATTTGTTATTAAATTAAACAATTATATCAATCAATGAAAATAATCATAATCTTAATTGCATGCTTAGAAAGTCAATACCAAAAATAATTGCCGGGTAGCTGATCAATCCCAACGACCTCATGCTATAAAACCAGAGTTTAGTCATAGCACAGCATCTCAAAGTTCTCTACAATGTCTCATGTGGTTCATGTCTATATAGCTTATAAATGACACATTAGACTGAAAAAGTTAACTCTATTTTTTGGGGGCAATGTTCAAGCATGACTGACATTTAAAATGTCAAAGAATGTTTGTGAATATAAGAATGTATGTGAATATAAGAATGCTGCTCTGATGATGCAGTGAATGTCAACAACTCGTATACGATTGTACTGCAGTGCTGTTCCATGTGAGAGTAGATAGTCAGGAATGTTAATAGAGATACAGTAGCCTACGTACTTGTGTGCTCGCTTCATAATCGCAGAAACAACAAAGGGGCTGTGCTCTTGTCTCGTCCTTCACGGAGCATTTTTGAGGCTTTTTAGTCAAGCATTTGTACATTGCGAAAACACTTCAGACATTCATTTGAACGCCATCTATCAGAGTAACACACATCCTGTACATCAATGTCACCAGCCCACGCCACAGAACAATTGCTTTAGCCCAGGCGATGTCTAATGATTTTAAGAAAAGAGACGTTGATGGATTGCACAACAAAGGCTTGACAGAAAACCGGAGGGCACATGATACACATCAAGGGGGTGAGAGCCATCAGTTTAGGCTGACGTCGCCCTCTTGGGACGCACAGTTGCGATGTGATGTCTATAATTACATCCGGCGCTGACAGGCCTCGCGGAGCTTAAGGCACTGCGGGCGTTCAGCGAAAAAGAGGCAACAGCTCTTTGTGGAAGCGGCTTGATGGCCCTTTCAGACATAGTTTTTTTCCATGGCTTTTACCGTAATGAAAACCGATCATCGCTGTGCATTTGCGAGTGTTTGGAATAATTCTTCGGGAGCTTCAAAACCCCCACTAACAGTTAGATCCAAATCAGACATGACACAGAAGACCAAATTTGATTTAGAGTGCTTCATATGTGAGAGAAACTCGAGAGCGAAGGGAAGAGATAATTGATTTAAAATTGACGCTTGGGTATTCTGAAAACACTGGCACTAAATCTGATTAGGATTTGGGTGGAGAAGAACTTTGATGAAATGGTTCATTTGTGTCAATAATTATTGAAGTGGTTGGAACACTCAACGGTCCCTTTTCTCTGTCTGTGTGCACTATGCTACTATGCATATATTTGTGTGTGTGTGTGTGTGTGTGCATGTTTGACTGTTTTCCGTGAGAGAGACGACAAATTAAGAGCGCCATGGACCCCAACCACATCTCTGCACTCTCCTGCACCACTCATGGAAACAGGAGGACCTCATTTCCTCCCTCTCCACTTCAAAGAGGCAGGGAGTTGCTTATACCTCACTCCCTCCCTCCCCCCCCTCTCTCTCTCCTTCCTCTCTCTCTCCCTGCCTCTCTCTCCTCTCTCTCTCTCTCTCTCATCCCCTTCCCTCCTTCATTTAGCCGAGCGGTGCCTCGTGCGTCTCAGACGGGGAGCGCACACTGATGAGTAGAGCATGGGCATCAGGTACCGCCAAACAAACATGGCAGCGGCGGGATTCACAGGCCTAGACCATTGTTAGCACTACCCTTGAACCTTACCTTGAACGCCATGTATCTCTGAGTCTGGTGTGTGTGTGTGTGTGTGTGTATCTGTCTTTGAGTCTGGTGTGTGTGTGTGTGTGTCTGTGTGTGTGTGTGTGTGTGTATCTGTCTTTGAGTCTGGTGTGTGTGTGTGTGTGTGTGTGTGTGTGTGTGTATCTGTCTTTTAGTCTGCATTTAAATTATGTTGCTTTATGATAATGAGGTTTTAGAGAGGTGGAACTGGTAAAAGAATGTCTCTGTCTTTCTCTCTGTGAGTCTCTCTCTCTCTATCTCTTAAACACACATACACACACACACACGCACACACACCTTTTCACTGTACCTTGGAGCCTTCTAATCTTTCTTCCTTGTCTGTCTCATTGTGGTTATGAATACATTGAGCTGATACACTCTCAATTAATCTTGCATTGTGTGTGTCCAGGAGTTGTAGATGAGTCACTGCAGAAAATGAATGCAAGGGTTTGTTTTATTCAGGTAATTAAAAGCACAAGAGAGTGTCCAACAAATGACATTGCCCAATGATTTATGCATCTATTTTCTCTGCATAATTTCCTCTGCAGAATATTCAGACACCAACAGAAAAGCACAATGTTGGGCGAATAGCTGCCAAACATGATCAATCTGCGGTAAAGACATGGACATCCTCCAAACGTTGTCAGCCAGACAAAAGCAGTACGCAAATGAGGAGCAAGTGTGCCCTGGTCCGTAACACTGATAACACTCCTCTCCTCTCGGAAGCAAATGGTGTGATGTGTCGCCCCATGCGTTTATGCTATACCATATATATATATACCAAGTCTTTGAGCCTTATGTACCTTAAACCTTTTAAAGTGAGGATAAATGACTGTTCATGGCTGGTCATAAAGTGACATCCATTATTAAATGTACAGTGGTAACATGCCTGTGACATAAAGGTCATAAAATGTCAGCAGGTCCTGGTTAAATATTAGCCACGGGACTCAATCTGACAGCTCCATGATCTAGGGTATGATGCCTCGCTCCCAGAGCTCATGAAACATGTCGGAGAAGCTGGCCTATGGCCAAACACGTCTGCACTGCGCGCGTGTGTGTGTGTGTTTGCATCTGTGTGTGTGTGTGTGTGTGTGTGTGTTTGTGTGTGTGTTTGCATCTGTGTGTGAGTGTTTGCATCTGTGTATGTGTGTGTGTGTGTGTGTGTGTTTGCATCTGTGTGTGTGTATGTGTGTGTGCATGTCTGTGTGTGTTTGCATCTGTGTGTGTGTATGTGTGTGTGTGTGTGTGTTTGCATCTCTGTGTAGGTGTGTGTGTGTGTGTGCTGTTGAGGCATTTATAAATGACTCAGCGCTGGGGGATATTCAAAGCCCTTCTAGCACACCCCACTATGTACACAGACGCAGTCCATGTACACGTGTGACGCAATTCACATGCAACAACAGATACTAACAACTACATGCGCGGTGAGATCATGAGCATGCGTGTGTATTTATTTTGACACACCGGTACACTTACGCTTTGTGTGTGAGATGAATGGGCCAAAGCGTTTGAAATCCTCACAGGGTTGACTCCAAATAGCATATCCCACATTCAAGCTTGTGTGTTTGTGTGTTGAGCCCTTTCTGTTCCTTAAAGAGCAACTGTGCCCGTAGTACGCTGCAGTGATGGTGGGCGAGCCTTGAGGGAAAATGGTTAATAATGAATCTTCAAAAGATTCAACAGCAATGTTTAAATATACATGCGCCTCATAAATGCTCTTAGCGTGTGAGCAGCCAGTGCATGTTTAATGTGTTGATGAATGCATGCATGCATGTATGAAGGGCAAACTTAATGAACGTACATGGTTTGTATGCGTGTGGGTGCGCACGCATGTTAGCAATTACAAGTGTGTTTTTGTGACGTTATGAATACATTCCCACAGCCAACATAATGTGATGAATGGTGGATATAGTTTTTTTTATGTACACTTTTCATGTAGTCATGCATAAAGAATGGGAACACCAGATAGAAGAACTGATAGCTAATCAACACGCATGGCAGCGGAAAGGTATAACGCCGTCACACCGTAGCTGTGTTTAATGTGGAGACTATGTAGCAGAAAGGCAGGTGTACAAATGTGAGCCGTGCCAATTACTTTGACACAATTTTTAATTTCCCCGGGGAATGTGATTCCGTGATTCCGTGATTGTGATTGTTTTGTTTTGTTTGTTTGTCGGCTGCTTCCAAATTCCGGGTCTCGCATTCCGCTCAGAATTTCCGCACATGAATTACCTCCGAGTCAAATCTCTGTGTGATTAGAGGTGGTGGGTGGAGTTCTGCATAACATCCATCTAAGCTTCCTCTCTATCCCTCACATTATGCGCAGCCATTCCATGAAACAGACCTGCATATGCCAGTGCAACACATTAGGCTAATGAGAGGATTCACACCGTGGAGTTTACGCAGCTATCATCAGATCAGTGTTTGTGGATGACACCTAATGCTATTCTATTTCAGTGTATCATAGAAGACGGATGAGAACTATTCCCAAACCAAACAATTTGGTTACACTTAATGTAGAACTATAATAACTCATAGCGTGCATGAAAATATACGTTCTAAGTATATTAAGACTGTTATTTCATTGGATTGTTTTTTATTATGATGATATTGACACCATTAATAGAGACCTTTGCATTAAATGCCTTCAAAGTCATCCGATCCCCCCATATCTATTTCATTTTCAATCTCCTCTGAGCTCCCATATTTATGAAAATTCAACCCCTCGTGATATTGAAGTCTTAGATGTGAATCCATTATTCATTGCCT
>NC_045165.1:5289816-5309816 GCF_900700415.2 Clupea harengus
TGGAGGTGCGGGCTGTAGTGGCCCGGTAGCACCTGCCAGAGGGTAGCAGGGTGAAGAGATGGTTTGCGGTGGTTTACTCTATAGGCCAGAGTAGGGGATTTCAATTTCATTCTAGCAGCTCCAGCGAGCCAATGAAGGGGTGATCATTGGAGGCATCATGAAGAGTTACATGCGTCCTCCTGGGTTGATCAAAGACCAAAACGTGCAGCCGCATTCTGAATCATAGGCAATCACTACACATGCAGGCAGGCCTGTAGAAAGACACAATAAGTTGTGCAGCATATTATGTGAGACAGGGTCTGATCTTCTTTAGTTGGGGGTCAATAAAGATGAACCGAGCTAAATGTTAATATTTTGTAGGAAAGCTGAGGGTTGCCTGCGGATACAAGGAGCTCAGTTTTTCGAAGGACTGGGCTGAAGGTGACGATCCATCATCCAAGCTGAAATATCTCTGAGGCATGCAGAAATTCCAGCCGATAGTGGAGTCCTGATCCAGTTGAGTGTCATCTGCATAACTCTGATAAGAGAACCCATGGGAAGGAAGGATCTCACCTAAGGAAGTGGTGTAAATAGAGACAAGGGAGGGGTCCAAGTACTGAGCATAGAGACTTCTCTCTCATTGAGAGGGGAGAATGAATCCAATGAAGCTCCAATGTTCAGACAGGGTTGAAACCTGTTTAGGAAGATTGGAGAATGGCGCGCTAATGGCGGCAACTTTTTCATTCAAAAAAGGTGCAAAATAATCAGCCGAGAGGGAGGTGACTGATGGGGGAGGTAAGACGGTTGAAGAGATTCTTAAAAGTAGAAAAAAGTTTCCTATTGTCTGTGGCATTGTCAACCCATTTTTTTTAGCAGCTGTGACTGTGGAAGAAAAGTCAGATAGCAGGGACTGATAGTTATCAAGATCATCGGCATCTCTGGATTTACGCCATTTTCTGTCAGCAGCTCTAAGTTCCTTACGTGCTTTACGAATACTATCAGTGAGCCAAGGGTGACAGGGTTTTGTACAAATAGGTCTTGTGGATACGTTATCCAGATGTAACCGGTGTAACTTCTGCGTTGTGTTTTTAATATTTGTGACTCGTGGACAACAGTTGCTGAGATGTATCTTTATTTCGTATCACTCCTGTGAAATCACACCAACAGACACACAGTTTGGTGAGCTCCCGTACACTAGCTCCACTGTCAATGCTCATTCCCAGCATATACCAAACAGGCAAAATAAGAACAGACATGTTATATATACATTAAAAAAAGATAAGTAAAAACCGTATCACACCTGTGAAATCACACCAACAGACACACAGTTTGGTGAGCTCCCGTATACTAGCTCCACTGTCAATGCTAGCCCCCACATGTAACAAAAGGAAAAACATATAAACAATATGTCAGAGGGATATTTTATATAAATAGTTCAGATATATAATACATATAATAATAATAAGTTATAAGAAGATATATAAGAACCTAGATTTTTTAAGGCAATATTTATCAGATTGTTTATCCTACTAAAACTCAACCACCTACCTCATTCCCAGCATATACCAAACAGGAAAGAGGAAGGGGGGAGAGAGGAACAAAACAGGGGGAGACAGGGGGGGCTACCAGAGACCCCCAATACCAGTGTGCTTGTGATATCAAAATAAAAGATCAAAAAGGAAACTGAAATACAGGTAACAGACTATATTGTGCAATTATTTCAAACTGCATTTCTAACCTGTTACACAGACAAGAGCTCAGGGTAGAGCAAAGAGTCCGTAGCCTCCCTTCTAGGGACGAGAAGAACTCGGAGTAGGTAGATTAGATGCAACCAAGGGGAACTCATTGCTTGAGAGACTTCTGGGGTTACGACAAATCTAATAAAGTAAAAGTTAGACACACGTAGTACAATTGCGCAATAGATTAACATCTAGATCCTTACCAGCCTTATGAGTATGAGGGCGTAAAAGAATGGATGAGTGGAGTAGGGACAAGAAGTCTGCTGAACTCTCCATATGAATATTCATGCCACTAAGAATTTGTAATAGACAATTATCCTTTGGAAGTTCAGACAGCAGAATGTCCAGCTCATTCAAAAAGCTGGCAAGTTTTCCTGGTTGGACGATGCCTAACCACCGGCTATAACTTAAAAGGGATCGATTATCATGATATTATACGACATGTGATTTAAACATACTTAAACAAGCAGCAGACTCACCTACAGCAGAGGGTATCAACTGCCGAAGCGAGCCAGACACACTGGAGATTCATGTCTTTAATAAGCATGCCTGGTTAATCCACTGCAATAGTAGCAGCCATTCAGCTCATCTCAGTGGGCTATGAATCCATAATAGCATAAACAGGTACACACATGGACACACACGACCTTGCACACACACAGCATGGACAACCCTTTCTCAGCATGGTCTCAGAGGGACTTCCCGCTCACACACACTCAGACACAGACACACACACACACAGACACACACACACACACACACTCAGACACAGACACACACACACACACACACACACACACACACAGACACACACACACACACACACTCAGACACAGACACACACACACACACACACACACACACACACACACAGACACACACACACACACACACTCAGACACACACACACACACACACAGACACACATCTCTTTTGTGATGATGCAGCTTGGTAACTCAAGCATGCTCACATTCTTTTACACACCATCCGCCTAACTTCTATCCATCTCTATATCAATTACTGGCTCACTGTGCTTCATACTTTCAGCAGAAGGTTAATAGGACACATGCACCAACACTCACACACACACACACACACATACACACACACACACACACACACACACACACACACACACACACACACACACACACACACACACACACACTCAAAAACACCATCAACACCTACTGTTGACAACACAGGGGCAAGATTACTCAAAAGCCCCCCCACCTGCAGGCACCCCAATAATGAAAAAACATGGACCTGCCTATAAACCTCACTCGTCGAGTTGCAGCAAAGCTTGCAATTACATTCTCCTAATCCACTTGTCTCGCAGTGTGGCTCTCAATGGACAATAAAGCAAGTGCAGACAATCTGTCCCGCCACATTGTGGATCTCAAATGGCTTATGTTTTTATCCATTTCATGTTGATAAAAGTGCACTCTGCACTTGCGACCATAGATGAAATTGTCATAAATACTTGGTATGCGATGGCCGTATTTGGGAAAGCAGATTTCATGTCTCTGTCAACCCAGAAGACTCTACTTAAAGCCATGAATTGTGCACTTTGTCTGGTATTTTCCGCCTTCTTTCTTGTGATCGCCAGGCGGCGTTTATGTTGTTTTCTTGCCTCACAACTTGATTTATGTTTCTTACACTCTGAGACACCTTAGGTCAACATTATCTCAAGACTGCCTATGGGACTGACAACCTGTAGGGCTCCAATGGTGGGGAGGGCGTTTGTAATGACCTGTCCTATAGCAATTAGATATTTTGATAGATTTTAGATAGACGTTAGATAGACTCGATTCGATATTTTGATAGATTTAAGATAGACGTTAGATAGATTAGATTCGATATTTTGAAGAGAATGAGCCATTAGCCAACAGAGCCACAGGAATAGACACAGAACACAGTTTACATCACTATTGGATAGTTTGACTTAAGCTTCCTGTCCCTGTCTGAAAGCACTGCATTCGGACACGACACAGTGACCTTGCATAAAGGCCATGATTCACACAATATCATTTCATTTTTCGTGCCCGGGTGCGTTCGCATCCTTGCACCCCTTACGGCATCGGCCCTGCTCATTACCCTCGGCTCACTGGGCCAAGCGGTGCCATGCCTCTGCGACCCGCCTGAGACGGGCCCGACTCCTCGCTCCCTCGCTCCGTCGCCCCCTCGCTCGCTCGCTCGCTCGCTCTCGCCATCAATCCAAATGAAATCACTCTCGTATTATTTCATGCCTAATTGCCTGCTCCGGCTGGGTTAGGCGGCCCACAGCCTATCAACTCAATTACAAACTAAACAGCCTCAGTGCTGATTATAGAGAACCATTAGCGGGGGCTCTTTGGCTTGTCATGTCTGGATGGCGACTTCAGTGGGGGAATCAATTAAAAGCACGTATGCTTCAGAGGGCTCCTGTCGCAGGCTTGTTTGTCACAGCATCGTTGGCTCTTTGAAAGTGTAAGTGCAACTATTAAGGTGGAGCGCTAACAATAACATGCCAAGGACACAGTCTCCATGCAGTGAGAGAAAGGATTCAATATGTATTTACTATTATAGGTCTATCTCTGTGGGGATCCTTTCCATGTAGTCAGACACTTATAATCCCATTATGAGCCTGTCAGTGGCGGAAAAAAGCTGTTTACTTTGATGCGGATGCTTGCCCCATAGGATTACATTGTATAGCCATTTTATGGTAGCTAGTTATAGCGTTCTTACTCAATACTGGAAACGTTTTGGTCCCTAGTAAAAATGTTGAATGAATTAAAGCTCTACATATGACACAATTATTAATTTGACCTAAAGCAATAGATGGCAGCACATATTAATACTGGGAAAAAAATAATTCAGAGTTGAAATTATGGTAAAGTAATCAATTTACTGTAACCTCCAGTAGAGCCACTGTTGCCAAGGAGCTTTCAGTCAACCAGCACAGCTACACCATGGCCTTCAGGTTCACCTTTGGCCTTCTTCTCTGAATGGCCATCAAATGAATGTTCTTGAACTTTCTTTTCTATCAAGTCAGAAGTACAAATAATGCTTTTAATAGTTTCAGACTACAAAATACTCCCTCTAGATAATTGTGTGTGAAGGAATGGCAATGCCAGATATTCTTCATATAAAACCACCAAGGAACCACTCTGAATTTAAACTTACCTACTGGGCTTTTGAGAAACAATTCCCATCTGGGAGGTCTCAGTCTCCTCTGTGAGGCCACATGGGTCACAGAGTCATAGTTTAGTAACTCCAGGGAAGTTTCAACGAATTGAGTCTTGGTCCTCCTCTTCCTCTTCCTCGGAGGGAGACTCAGGTGCTTTATGTACTTGGGTGCTGGAGCTCCACCCACACCTCCTGGTACAGTTTTATGATCTGACAGTGCTTCCCTGCTGCATTAAAGAAAAAGACTTTGGATCCCCCCTCAGGGAGGCAGTGTCGGATTTCCAGGAAACCACACATGATGTCGTGCTCCCGTTTGTTCACAGGCATCTGAGCATCACCGAAAGTCCTTCTGGTCTCGTGGTTCTTGACCTGTAAAAGGAATAGAACACAGAATGTCCTTCTGGTCTCGTGGTTCTTGACCTGTAAAAGGAGTAGAACACAGAATGTCCTTCTGGTCTTGTGGTTCTTGACCTGTAAAAGGAGTAGAACACAAAATGCTTTATGCCTTTGAAGAGCCCAGCCAGATAAAGAAAAAAAAAAAATTTAAACACAAAAAGGCTATGAATACAAGTTTTATAGTTTTATGAGTTAGGAATTAAGATGATGTTCTTATACGTACTCTTTTATCATTTGACGAATTTAAACATGGACACAAAAAAACAAGAATTGGAGAGGATGTTCCTGGAGTATGTCAAATAGCCTAACTTAACCTCATGTGGATATATAGAGATAGTTATCAGACCATTTAATAAACAGATGGCACACATGAGGTACCCGTCATACACGCACAAGGTACCCCTCTGATCGCTCTATGGGGTCTTTCACCACCTGAACTCACATGTTCCTTCACATCACATTAGTCCTGTGCCTGGTCCTGGTCATGAGGATGTCTGCCAGGAGGCCAAAGGACGTATTTGGCTCTGAAGCAAAAAGTGAAGGACAAACCCCTCTTCTCCCTCCTTAGCCCCTGCTGGTGGCTCACCGCATCTCTCGTCAGGTGTTTTTGTCATTGGGCCAAATGTCTGCCGGTCCCCAGACAGACAGACGGACCCCACAAGGCCTCTCAATGCACTTGAAAAAAAAAAACAATTACGTTGACCAATTTCTTTTTTTTTTATTGTGGTGGAGGCTAGACTTTGGTCCCTCAATTTCCCGACCACACTAAAAGGTTTGCAAAATAAGTGGTTGTTATTTCAGCATGTGCCGAAGTGTTGTGTATACTCACCCTCCTACTTCCCACCCCCTCCTGACTGCCCTGTGCCGCAATACCCGCCCCCCCCCCCCCCCCCCCCAAAATCACTCTCTTTTGAACATCCACAACTCTTGACCTCCCACTCCACTTCTAGTCTGCAGTTCCCCTGCCACTTAAGTTAGGTGCTTCAAAGCTAAAGGCTACTCTTGGTCTTGGCAGATCTCTGTAGTTTTGTGTTGCCGTCAATGCTTCCCTACTTGCAGGTCATATTGGATAAAAGCATCTGTGAAATGGTTCATTACAGTTGTAATAGTATAACACACACTCGTGTGATTATTCAGTGCCAGTTCACCCCCACAGGCAAACATGATACATTTCCAGACATCGTTTTCCACTGCGATCCTTGCCCCCAGCTGCCTTTTTAGAAACTGCTCTGCCAGTCATTCAGACAAAATAAAACAACGGTTTAGTTACATGAACTACCACCCCTTGGGACAACTGTAACAACAGAGTGATGTGGGGAAAATATCTTCTCCGTTCCCAGGCTAAATCACATTCTCATTAGGAGGTGCTTTGTCCATTTGTTTCTCTGTTCGGGTTGTTTCCTCTGAAGTTTGGTCTTTGATATGGCCACACTCATACAGAGCTGGCGGCTCTCAACCTCTCTGATCCTGCACCTGTGACACCTGCCTTTATCTAGTGTTTAGGGGCTATTATGCTAATGACAAACAATCAACCACTTTTCCTCCAATTAATGGTCAAGTGGGATTCATCATTCAGCACACCAGGGTCAGAGCAGATTAAGATCGCTAAAAATGTTTGGTGCATCTGGAGTTGACCTCAGAAAAAAAGAGAAATTTAAGAGAATGTTACTGGATGAGGCCCAGTGTGTCTTAGTATGATAACCAGACATTCAATACATTTAACGAGTTTAATTTAATAAGGTCTGTGACTAAAAGGCCCTGCAACAATGCCAACAGGCTGCAGTTTGGGAAAAAGAAAAATGTCAAATCAACGGATTTTGGAATATTTACCTTACTGACCATCTTGGATTTGCTTCATACTTTGTGTAAATAATGTCACTGTACCCAACAACTGGTGTGCAACATGTTTTAAACTTGAGTGTCTATGGAGTATGGAGTGAGATATGGAGGCTTTAAAAAGGGGCTGGGGCTCTAATTTTACTGCAAAAAACGAGTAGTCATTACTTTTAAACTATTCATACTAGATGTTAGAATTTTCAGGGATCTACACTATTAGATGTCTTTAACTTCTAAAATTGTATATACATTTTTTTGGTCCTTTGGAGCAGCCTTTTGCCAGCTACATCTATATATTTTAGAAATGCGCTTCTAGTAGCCAACCAGATATTATTATATGCATACAGATGCTATCAGTAACCTATTAATCCTATGAATCAACGTACAGTATATTGTAATGACTCGATGACTATCTTTTAGAAGTGCGCTCCTAGTAGCCAACCAGATATGGCTACTGATGACGACGACGAGCCCTGCTGGACTTGCTTGACCCCATTGGAAAACTGACGTCAGCAGCTGCTCTTGGTGCATAGAAGCTGACCTGGACTTCTAGTGTAGTTTAGTTCCTCTTGTGTCACTGTCACTGTTGCATGCACAGCCTAGGTCTTCCTTTCCATGTAACATGGTCTCCTCTTTGTGTGGGGGAAATAAAAATGCAGACAGAAGGTGCATGAATTCAGTGGGGAATTTCAGTGAATCACCCATCACTCTGTAACATTTACTAGGTAGTCTCCCATTTCCGAGACCGAGAGACCTAAATAGAGATGGAGAGTGAGAGAGAGAGAGAGAGAGAGAGAGAGAGATGGAGAGTGAGAGAGAGAGAGAGAGAGAGAGAGAGAGAGAGAAGAGAGAGAGAGAGATGGAGAGTGAGAGAGAGAGAGAGAGATGAGAGTGGAGAGAGAGAGAGAGAGAGAGAAAGAGAGAGAGGTGGAGAGTGAGAGAGAGAGAGAGAGGTGGAGAGTGGAGGAGAGGAGAGAGAGAGAGAGAGGAGAGGAAGAGATGGAGATGTGAGAGAGAGAGAGAGAGAGGAGAAGAGAGAGAGAGAGGATGGAGAGTAGAGAGAGAGAGAGAGCAGATGAGAGTGAGAGAGAGAGAGAGAGAAGAGAGGATGGAAGTGAGAGAGAGGAGGAGAGGAGAAAGAGAGAGAGGTGGAGAGTGAGAGAGAGAAGGAGAGAGAGAGAGAGAGGATGGAGAGTGAGAGAGAAGAGAGAAAGAGAGAGAGAAAGAAAGAGAGAGAGGGAGAGTGAGAGAGAGAGAGAGAGAGAGAGATGGAGAGTGAGAGAGAGAGAGAGAGAGAGAGAGAGAGGGAGAGAGAGAGAGATGGAGAGTGAGAGAGAGAGAGTGAGAGAGAGAGAGAGAGAAAGAGAGAGAGAGAGAGAGAGAGAGAAAGAGAGAGAGGTGGGGTTTGAGAGAAAAAAGCAAATAAAAGCCCAGGTGACAAAGGTGTCTTAAATTTGCTGCAGAGTCAGTGACCATTTCCATGGCGATGGGTGTGCAGTGCGATAGGAACACAGTCCACTGCTCCAGAGGGACACAGCTGCACAGTACAAAGAAGGCACGTACAGCAATCAGAGGAATGAACTAACTCTATGAGGGATACAACAACACAGTACAAAGATGGCACGTACAGCAATCAGAGGCATGAACTAGCTCTACGTCTCCTCCCCAGTCCTCGATCTCGTCCTCTCTCTGAAGCTAAAGCGTTACGCTACACACACTCCCTCCACTTAAGCTCTCCGTCAGGAACCACTGACCCCTCTCTAGCCCACTGCCCCCGTCTATAGCCCACTGACCCCCTCTCCAGCCCACTGCCTCCTCTCCGTTAGGAACCACTGACCCCCTCTCTAGTCCACTGCCTACTCTCTAGTCCACTGCCTCCTCTATAGCCCACTGACCCCCTCTCAGGCAGGAACCACTGACCCCTCTCCAGCCCACTGACCTCCTCTCAGGCAGGAACCACTGACCCCCTCTCTAGTCCACTGCCTACTCTCTAGCCCACTGCCTCCTCTATAGCCCACTGACCCCCTCTCAGGCAGGAACCACTGACCCCCTCTCCAGCCCAGAGTCTCCTCTCTACGGAGGTCTCTTTACCTGCGATTAGAGCTCACAGACAGTGTCAGTGGCCCCCTCTCTAGTTAGGAGATTTGCTCCGCTAAGAGCTGATGCAGAGAGATGGATGGACAAGCAACAAGCAATCCCTCTGCGAGAACACTGGTGTTTGGCAGCTGGCCCTCTCTCTTTCTCTCCGTCTCTCTCTCTCTCTCTCTCTCTCTTTCTCTCCGTCTCTCTCTGTCTCTCTCTCTCTCCGTCTCTCTCTCTCTCTCCGTCTTTCTCTATTTCTCTCTCTCTCCGTCTCTCTCTCTCTCTTGTGTGGGCTCACCTTTGAGGAAGGACTTCAACACAAAGCTCTGTGACCTACCAGCGTTGCCATGGTGAGGCCGGCGGGGCGAAGGGGAGCAATGATGGAATGTTCCGGGAGGTGGCGGAGACAGCTCAGGGCCCCCTCTGACTCAGCGAAGAGCGGCGCCCGTGAAGCGTACATCTTCCTGGATCGCTGGTACGACTGACGTGGCAGTTCAAAATGCGAGCCGCTCAAACAACGTCACCTGACAAGAATGCAGACACATACAAACGCAAACGCACCAACAAACCTGTTAGACACACACACACACCACACACACACACACACACACACACACACGCGCGCGCGCACACACACAGACAAATTAAGGCATTTATGAATTCACACACACATTACGACATTCATCAATTCATGTGAATACTGATAAACACACACAGACATGCAGACATGCAGACATGCAGGCAGGGCTGTATTTATGGAACATAGCGGTTGCTATGGCAAGCACTGAAATTGCGCCACTATCCAAACATCTGGCAGCCATCTTTTAGATAACTTCACCATCATATCAGCTCAAAAATACAGGACACAAATTTCACCATCAGGCGGGCGCTAATGAGAGCTGGCAAGCACAGGACGTACAGAGGTAATTGTATGAATGAATTGTGTGTCCCTATATTTACTCATTGATTTCATCTATATGTTCCTATTCATATTATCTATACAAGTAGGTCAGATTGAAGGAAAATGTAGTCTGGTATACAGTAGCAGCACTACACTACCCATAAGCACTCATGATCAAGATATTTCATATTTCACAGATATAAAACTGTGAATCAAAAAAAATAAATCTGTCTATTGAGATGAGATTTGTCTCCTCCGATGTTACCATTAAATCTGACACCAAAACCCATAATACTGGTGGTCATCGTGATCTTTGATGTTCCAAGAATAATTTACAAATCTTGCTTGGAGTTGAAAACAGTCAGGGCTTAGCCCAGACCTGTAGGGGGGGGGGGGGTTCGGGGGCATCCTCCCCCAGGAACATGTTTTCAATTCTGGCAGCTAAATGCATTTTACGCAGTTTGAGACAGAAACAGTAAGCCTAAAGACCGCCCATGGCATGCAGGGCCCATTGTCTGTCTGACTCACATGAACCCCATCCATCCATTTTTGATGCTTTAGGTCGCACTTTTATGCTTTAGGTCACACTTTTATGCTATAGGTCACACTGACAAGGGGCGAGGTCATCGCCATAGAAATGGAATGGAAAACATTTATGAGGTTTTTTAATGTGAACATCATACTGTTTGAATATCAGAAAACCATGTCAGCCTTTGTTTGGGAAAAATCCTCTAAAGAGTGCTGACTGGAGACTGATTTTAAAGCCTCTAAAGAGTGCTGTCTGGAGACTGATTTTAAAACATCACTCTTCCACCATCTCCTTTAGCCTCGGCTGTGCCTTGTTGTGTTCGTCTTTTTCTTTTTGAAAAAAGCTTCTTATATCCATGGCCTTCGAGTCTTGCCTTGGTGAATCAGCTAGCTAGCTACGACCTGATGCCAACAATAACAAGCCCTGTTACCAGAGGGCTTTAATGCATGATTTGAATGGCAGATGAATAGATCCAGGGCCATTTTAAAATTATACTTATTAAGTAAAAAAAAAAAATTGTATTCATAAAACATTCAGGGCTCTATCTCCGGGTGCCTGGGCCTGATGACGCTCAAGAGGTACTACCTGAAATGAAAAAAAAAACATGGCTCTCGAAACCTCTACCATTTTAGTCCAAGTGTGTTGAGAAAAATATATTTTATATATAAGGAATAATTGTATTACTTCTCAAGGATGGCTAGTCTGACTTTAATGGAAACTGCTCAGTGGCGCCGCCCTACAGGGGCCCCAGGGCAGCTGCCACACCATAGGTACGCCACTGCAGGCACGAGTTCTTTCCCACACGTGCATGCCATACACAAAAATACTCAGAAATACAAGAACAACAACATTTGCATACAAAACCCTGTCAAGGTAACCCCCCCCCCCCCCACACACACACACACACACAAACTCTGAGAGCTTCAATACCACATCAGAGGGGGAGAGAGAGCGACAGAGGCAGAGGCAGAGGGAGAGGGAGAGCAAAGAGCTGAATGTTTTAGTCAAACCTGAAACAGATGATCCAATGCTGACAATGAATGAGCGGCTCTGTGAACATTGACAGTATACATATCATTTATGCAGTTACTTTATGTGAAGGTTATACCTAATCTCCTTTTAGAAAACTCTCTCCAGAGGACACCTTTTACATTCCGACTTTTGGGTGCCTTGATTGAACCCGAGTGAAGTGCATGAATAGATGTGCCAAACTTTAGTGCCATTAAGAGTTTTGTGGATTCTAAATGGCGTCTAAATTAGATTCTCTCACAGGGACAGTTGGATTTTTTCATTAAAGAATGCAACAATAGAGATTCCTGAAAGGATAGAGGTCTTATTGACAGTAAAACAGAACAAATATGGCTAATGGTAAAGCC
Source organism: Clupea harengus (assembly GCF_900700415.2). Lineage (NCBI taxonomy): Eukaryota > Metazoa > Chordata > Actinopteri > Clupeiformes > Clupeidae > Clupea > Clupea harengus. The sequence continues at coordinate 5,301,823 of NC_045165.1, forward strand.
TCAAAATGAAATTAAAGGATGGAGAGAGAGAGATAGAAAGGGAGAGAGAGAGAGAGAGAGAGAGAATGTCGACTTTAAAAGTTGGCATGCAGATGGGAGCCATTTGTTATTTATCTGTCTGTTTCGCTGTCTGTGTGTTTGTGTTTGTGTTTGTGTTTGTTCCGTCCTAAACTATATATGACGGAAAACCACACACTCTGTGTGCCTCTCTCCAGGACTGCTCTGAAACCACAGACTGGCAGATGCTCTGTGCTGCAGCTGATGGGGACATTGATGAACACACCGACTCTGTCTCAGCCTACATATCCAAGTGCATTGATGACGTCATCCTGAGGGTCAATGGAAGGACTTTCCCCAACCCAAAGCCCTGGGTTACTGGTGATGTGCGTGCTAAGCTCAGAGCACGGTCCTCTGCCTATAGCTCTGGGGACCTGGAGGCCTTGAGGAAGTCCAGATATGACCTAACGTGACCTAACGTGACCTAATGACCTAACGTGACCTAATGACCTACGGAAAGTCATCAGAGATGCCCAAAGAGCCTACAGGGGCAAGTTGGAGTCTAATTACCACAATTCTGACCCCAGACGGATGTGGTTTGGACTGCGCTCCATCACAGACTACAAAGGATGCCTGCTGCCTCTCTTCCTGACGAGCTCAACACCTTCTACCCACGGTCCAGCCTGCTGCCTCTCTTCCCGACGAGCTCAACACCTTCTACCCACGGCCCAGCCTGCTGCCTCTCTTCCCGACGAGCTCAACACCTTCTACCCAGGGTTCGAGGCGAGCAGCACCATCCCTATGGCAAGACTAGCTAAGGACCAGGGTGACTGCACTCTGTCCCTATCTACGGCTCATGTGAGGACCAGGATGACCTCACTCTGTCCCTATCTACGGCTGACGTGAGGACCAGGATGACTGCACTCTGTACCTATCTACGGCTGACGTGAGGACCTGGATGTCCCTATCTACGGCTGATGTGAGGACCTGGATGTCCCTATCTACGGCTGATGGGAGTAGAGCTTTTAAAAGAGGAAACCCTTGGAAATGACCAGGGCCAGATGGATTTCCAGGTTGTGTAGCGAAGGTATTCACCCCTGTATTCAACCTCTCCCTGAACTAGTCTGCAGTCCCCACCTGCTTCAAACAAAACCATCATTCCCATACTAATGAAATCTCCCATCCCCTGCCTGAACGACTACCGGCCTGTAGCGCTGACCTCCATCATTGTGAAGTGATTTCGAGCGATAAGTCAGAATCCACATATGCGTCCCCCTTCCTGACAACTTGGACCCCCTCCAATTTGCACACCGCCCCAATAGATCCACAGATGACACCATCACCCTGACAGTGCTCACCGCCCTCTCCCACCTAGATAAGCGCAACACATACAGTTTATTTATGTACCACATTTCATGCACAGAGGCAATTCAGTGTGCTTGACAGAAATAAGAGCAAAACATCCAAAGCAATGTGAACAAGTGAAGAGATACAAATATCATTCAATTCAATTCATTAAATTAAATCAAATATAATCAAAAGAACTTACAAAGTCTACAAAAGAGAATAAAAACATAATTAATAGAACATACAAGTACATGAAATAGAATAAAAAATTGTGGAAGTAGCCTTGACTTTCTCTTACCAGACTGGAGAAGCAAAAATCAATAGTCCATGAGGCTAAAGCATAAGCCTGAGACTTCACTTCCCTATCACGAATTACTTGAAGTCAACTTTTTCTCCAGTGGTCTGAGAGGTCTAGCAGGAGTGTACAGCTGAAACGTATCTGAGGGGTAATTTGGTCTTGTCCCATTTAGTGATTTATTAACAGGCAGCAGTGCTTTAAAAGTATTGGAGTAATGTGGTCAGTTCTTTTCATTTTTGTAAGAACTCTGGCAGCTGCATTTGTACAAGCTGAAGCTGTTTGATGGTCTTTTAGGAAGGCCTGTGAAAAGACCATTGCAGTTGTCAATAAGTTTGTCTAAATCATCTTACTAGGCTTTCCAACTCCGTGGGACAGTAAACACACAAAAATGGTAGTCACCCAGTACTGAATAAGACAGTTGTTCATTTTTACCTAAGAAAAGAATAAAAGATTTGAGAAGAGGAATTCGATCTGTTGGAGCATTTCAGTTTTGTTATGTCTCTTTATGTCTCTCTCTCTCTCTCTCTCTCTTTTTCTCTCTCTCTCTCTCTCTCTCTCTCTCCTCTTTTCTATACCTCCAGCTTCTCCCCCACTCACGCCGCCTGTCTGTCCTTATGATGAGTAAGACGGTAACCGTGCTTACTCTTCGACTCTACCCTAATTGGATATCAGCCGTTTTAATTGGCGAATGCTTAGCTTTCACTCTCTCTAATTACAGGGGGCTAATGGGCGCGGTGGTGCTGCACAGTCAGAGCTGTCCCCACCTGCAGTATTGAGCGGCCAAAGGGGCGCCACGTGGGGAAATGGGCTCGCTCGCACATCTCTGGGACTTCCACGCTCCAGAGCAAAATCTCTCTCTGTCTCTCTCACACACACACAAGCACACACACAAATGTACGGTCACACACACACACGCGCGCATGCACGCACAAGCACCCGCAGATGCACACGCACCAGACACACACACACACACACAAACACAAACACAAACACAAAGGGCTGGATTCAGAACAAAATCATTCAAGGTGCGTTGGTAATTTGAGAAGAGGCACACTTGTAGCACGCATTTGAGTTGAGGGTGCACCATCCTAGTTTAGGGGTGCACAACACCCTTATGAATCCCAGTAGAGCTGAGCCTGCATACACTCACACACACACACACACACACACTCCGCGCACACACACATATACATACATACAAATTAGGGATGTGCATAGTTCCCTTATATAACGATCCGATCTGTATCTAGGCACATGGGCTACAAGGACGATACTTTTTAATACGGAACAATTCAGTGCAAGTTTATTTTATTTTAAAAGCAACATGACTTGTAACATTAGGTCTCCCACAATAGCTTAGTTTATAGGCTACTAAAGTGGAATTAACAGCAAAGCTTTAGTCAACCGTTTTGTGACGTTAGAATCAGGCCATCGAGCGGTTCATGGTTCATTTAGATCCATCCCAACGTACATCCCAACAACACATACGAACATTAACTTTCAATTTGTCTGTGTCTGTACCCTTGGCATTTTCATGATGCGCAGAAAGATACTCACTATGGCACTTTCTCTGACTAGGGTCTGTGTTTTCTTGAATGTGTGTGTGTGTGTGTGTGTGTGTGTGTGTGTGTGTGTGTGTGTGTGTGTGTGTGTGTGTGTGTGTGTGTGTGTGTGTGTGTGACGGATAGAAAGACATTTTCATGCCCAGCTTTCTCCTTCCCTGCACTTGGAGGACTTCTCATTAGGCACACATGCTATGTCTAAATCGGAGCAGAAAAGAGAACACAGGTTTCCATGTGAGTTTAACCATGCAAGCACACACACACACACACACACACACACAGAGAGACACAGAGACACACACACAGACACACACACACACACACACACACACACATAATTATTTTTTAAATATTTTAGAATATCAGCTTCGTAGAAGTTTTGAGTTTCCAATAGAATAACTTTTTAGAATTCTTTATGGGGGCACCTAAAATAACCCTTCTGCCTGGAACTTCTGGAACTTCCGGAACTTCACATAGTTAAAGCAAAGTTAGGATCAGTCAGGAGAGTTCTTCACAACACAGTCCAAAATGGCAGTCATGTCAGACTCACACACACTAAGGTTATATTGGACAACCATTTGCCTCTTGACATTTTGTCTCGTTCACTGGTCTGTGATCTTCTCCACCTATTGAGGACGAGCCTTTTGGAGAGGGTCGGGCTCTTTTATGTCTGTCGACTCTCTAGGCTGGTGCCTCAGCGTCTGATCACAAATTCAGCAGCAACAGAACCCTTATAGGAGTGTCAGTCCGCTGAGACCAAACTCAGCGCCCCGTCATAACCCTCGGTAAATCTTTTAAAACACTCCCCGAGTTGTCCCGACTGAAATTTAATAGCTGCCCTCTATCTCCTCTGAACACTTCCTGACAGTAGAGCTTACAGTGAATTATGTCAGTCTCCTCTGCTGCTGTCATCTGCCTCTTTCTCTCTCTTTCCTTCTCCGCTCCCTCTCCATTCCTCTGTTTCCTGACAGAGTGGAGGGTCTGACCATCAGTTCAACGTAGGTGTACATCAAGGCCAGTTGCCATAGTAACACCTGTCGTTGTTTATTTTCTCTCAGAAGTGCTCACTTTCATGCCAGTTCCACTGTGGCACAGTTGCATTTATAGGGAGTCTTGGGGCCCCTGGTAATAGGGCATCTGGGGCGTCTGGTAATAGGGCGTCTGGGGCCCCTGGTAATAGGGCATCTGGGGCCCCTGGTAATAGGGCGTCTGGGGCCCCTGGTAATAGGGCATCTGGGGCCCCTGATAATAGGGCGTCTGGGGGCCCTCTCACCCATCACATAGCATAGTTGTATCTGATCTGCTAGCTTTGAAAACAGATTTAATTAAAATTGGTTTGGAGAGAACAGTGCTAGCACAGCACAGTTCGCATCCACCAATAGGTCTATTTTTAACATCTTCATTTAGTTCTTAATCCACAGCCTTGGCTACATCATAAGTAAGGCTAAAGCTTGTGTCAGAACAAGCATTTTCCATCCAAAGCATATTTGCTGCTTACGTGTTACTGACTGTTTATTGAAACAGTATAAGCTACAAACAGCGTAGGGTACAACAGTAACAGCCAAAATGCTAATGCAAACACCTTAAAAACAGCTAGCTACATATAGCGCACTATTATGAAGTTAGACCTACTGGATATCTAGCTGTTGTTAGAATTGACAACTAATTTATCTGCAAGGAAAAATTAAACCTACTTCAGTCAATGTAAGCTAAGGGGTTCTCATTAACCACTATTATGTTTTATTTATCTTCTTCTACTATCACCTGTGCTTTCATTTCCAGGGGTAGGCTTCTGACAGGACGCTGTGTTTCACATTGTTGCTGCGCTGTAGCGAGCTAAGGGTAAAGGGGCCCACGAAAGGGGGTTTCTCGACAAGTCATCAAAGTCTCCAGAACGAAATGATAGATCTCGAGGCGGGTGTCATGAGATTGTCGTTGCTGTAGACTAATGTCCTCGGAGGGGGGGGTGGGGATGGGGGGGGGGGGCTCTCCAGTTCGGGGCCCCAGGCAATGCCTGGTTTGCCTCCCCTGTCGTGACGCCCCTGCACTGAGGAGAACATTTCAATAAAATATATGTGCAGACACACACACACACACACACACACACACACACACGCTTTAAAAGTTATTTTATTATTTGGCGTGGCAGCAGAAATAATTGCTAATGCGCACACATACGCAAAGACACAAGCACTGCCTCCTATGATAGATGACTGAAGTGTGGGCGAAAGCTGGAAGGAAAGAGGAAACACTGTGTCAGTAGTTGTTCTTTGTTCATTCAAACAATTCATCAGTGAAGGCAGGCAATGTGAACCAACACACGCACGCACGCGCGCACGCACGCACGCACGCACGCACGCACGCACGCACGCACGCACGCACGCACACACACACACACACACACTCACACACATTCACACACCCACACACACATTCACACACCCACACATGCCAGACACACCCACACACACACACACACACACGCACGCACGCACACACACGCACGCACACACACACACACACACACACACACACACACACACACACCCGCACGCACGCACGCACGCACGCACGCACGCACGCACGCACACACACACACACACACACACACACACACACACACACACACACACACACACTGCAGAAGGCGGGGGAAATAACCTTTTCCCTCCTAAATGAAAATGTCACAGTATGTTTGCTGTCAAAGGGGTGTGGAGAAAACTTAATCACATGAAAGACGCCGGAGCAGCAGAATGTCAACCGGCCGGGCATTTGCTGGTGGAGACGCGGTGGAGACGCCATGTTCTTGTACCGGGGGGACCGGGCAGCTGGTGCCGCGGTGGAGACGCCATGTTCTTGTACCAGGGGGGACCGGGCAGCTGGTGCCGCGGTGGAGACGCCATGTTCTTGTACCGGGGAGGACCGGGCAGCAGCGGCACCATTGTCTGTAGTTTGGGGTGGTTAACATGGCTAATTAGCGATGCACCCGTCCAGTCGGAGAAGGCACTGCAGAGCACGATAAAGTGCATAGCATAGATGAGCCATGTTCCATATGCAACGTGTGCTGTAGTAAGATTAGAATGGGTTACAAACTCTTTCTCTCGCTCTCTCTCAAACACACACACACACACACACACACACACTTTTAAACTGTCGATCGAAAAATAGAGACTTTCATGACTACAGCATACGTTTCAAAAATAAAAGGTACAGACACATACTAAAACCTAATCTCACAATGAACCTGTTTCATACCAACTGATGGTTTTAGGATGGAACCAAAAAACCTCATAAAAGACAGAGGAGGAGTTGTCAGTTAAACCATGAAAGTCCTGCCTTACCTCTGCACTTACTCAAAGACACCACTGATCGCTCTCATTATATCACAGGAAAAACTTTGGCTTTCATTTACTGAGGGACAAACGCATTACAGGCTTACCTCTAGAAACATATTCAGGCCCACACCAATGATTTCTTTTGCTGCGGCTCAAACTACATTAGCTTTCATTTCAAAGCGTTTAAGACTACATTTTGTGCACGTCTATTTGGATTGCCTGGGGAAATATATCCACATTTTAACCTCACATTCCAATTTAAATCTGCAGGATATTAAGGAGCTAAGTCTAAATGTTTCATGGCTAAGCAGACACCCAGAGACCTTGCATATGTGATATGGAGGAATAGATCTATGTTTAAGATATATGTTTGTTATTCACAGAGATTCCTCTCAAACCTCCTTGATTACCAAGGGCAGTTCTTTATTACAGAGCTGGGACACCTCAGCAAGTGGGTTTGGTTTTAATCAATCACTTTACTGCCGGTAATACACCCCATCTGCTTTTAACATCTGCTGTCAGATGTGCCCTTATCAATTAGCCTTTAATGAGCTTGTTCTCTGGCTGTGGTGTTGTCAGGGTCACTGGTTTGCTCGCGTTATGAGCAGCAGCCGCCCCTACCGATCTGGCACATCCGCAAGATAGGGGCACTAAAAGGTTATGCCCCAGAGACTACAGCCTGGAGCTCTGCTGTTCCATTTCTCTCTCTCTCGCTGTCTCTCTTTCTCTCTCTCTCTCTCTCTCTCTCTCTCTCTCTCACTCTCTCTCTCTCTTTCCCTCACTTACTCACTCCAACAATTTTACTATGTTGACCACAATTCGTCTTTCCTCTGTGATAGCCTGTCCCTGTTGCAGGATATCTTGGCTCCTGTGTGTGTGTGTGTGTGTGTGTGTGTGTGTGTGTGTGTGTGTGTTTGTTTGTGTGTCAGCCTGAGGTTGTGTGTGTGTGTTACAGAGACTAATAAGAGACGCCACACAGACAGCAGCCCATAGCCTTTACTGAACGCCTCCCCCTCCCCTTATCACTGAATGCTGTTAGCTCATGACAGAAACACTGTTTCCCGCTGTGCCTCGGCAGCAGGTAATGCATTAGTTCCTGTGTGGACCGTCTCTCAGATTAGTACATGATGTGGACCCAGTCTCTCAGATTAGCTGACAGCCTCGGCCAGAGCTCCAGACACTGCATGGAGCACCAGCACCGATCGAACTCCCACCTTCTTGTCTCTGTTTATGATCCTGGGGGTTGGGGATTTACATGTGTATTAAAAGAGGTCGTTTCACTTGACGTGTCCAGCAGCGTTATGGGTAAGTTATTGACTGGAAGGTGCTAAAGAAGAATCCAGGGGATGATCCTCACCTTGGGTGCCCTGTCCTCGTCCATATGTGGTTTTATCAGGCCAACCTGCATCACACTGAGCATTTCAAAACAAATCGTGGCCATTCATCCCAACAGGC
>NC_045165.1:5322316-5327316 GCF_900700415.2 Clupea harengus
TGTGTGTGTGTGTGTGTGTGCGAGTGTGTGTGTGTGTGTGTGTGTGTGTGTTATCTGCTCAGAGTGATGCGGGGACACTCGAGTGTAATCACAGCGCTGCCACTGTCCCCAATTTCACAGGACTGATAGTGCCAAACTTACTGACGGCAATGTGATGATCTCACTGGGTTATCACATTGCACACACATACAGGCACACACACACACACACACACACACACACACACACACACACACACAGGAACCAGGCACACAAAAAGCAGATATAGGCATGCACACACACAAACACAGACACATGCAAGCACACACACACACAGAGAGAGGGAGAGAGAGATGCGGAAACACACACACACAAACACACACACAGAAACGCATAGGTGTACACACACGTGAAGAGAGTTTGTAGCTGTTGCAACACTGTGACCAGTGCGAAAGGGTGGGGAAGCAGTGGGCTGCCGGTCTCAACATAAGCAAATTGCCAATAAATTATCCTCTCTGCTGGGAGGGTGAGGGGAGCTCCAGCGAGCGAGCGAGCGAGAGAGAGAGAGAGAGAGAGAGAGAGAGAGAGAGAGAGAGAGAGACGTGAATCGGAATTAGCAAAGTCGGCCGCAGACGGGTGGGGGGTGTGCTTTCTTTCCCTCTCTACGGTACGTTTATGTTCGTCCAGATTTAGAGGGAGATTACTCATCATTTCGTCTTCTCTGTCCCACCGCTGTTTCCGTGCACAGTCGCCTACAACGCGCTGTGGGTTTTTTTTGGACCCATTCTCCCGGTCTTGTGCCTGGACGCTGGGATTAAATCACACTGAAGGCGACCGAATTCACTCAGTGTGGATCATCACCCTGGACAGCGAGTCGAGGTAGGTTACCCCGGGGTGTGTGTTTTCTCTCGCTCGTGTGTAGCGGAAACTCTTGAATGAACTGACCTGTGAGCATATTTAGAAGGTGAGGTAAACTGTTCGATCATGATATGGTTTTACATGAACTTTCATATATACACTGATGTGCCTTGAAGTAACCGGGATTTAGGTTGCAGATATTTGGACCTTTGATTGGTCTTCGTTTGCCGACTGACATATTCGCTTGTGTGTGTCCTTTTGAGTAATTTCCTTGGAGTGACTTAATCACGCCGGCATTTGTAGTTTTTTAAATGAGAGACATGGCATCACATTGACCCGAACAACCGACAACAAGCTCCGGCCAAGAGCCCCCTTACTTACTGCTTTTAATTTAATCGACTCTTTGATCGGGTTTCTATGGGAGAGGGTCCGTCCTCACTCGTTAGCATTCGCGTTTGAAGCCGGTTCGCTGGATGAAGGCAACGCGCCTGCAATTCCAATGCATATGTGTATTTTTAATCCATTGTCTTTTATAAATCTCCTGTGTGGCCAAGAGCCTGAGATGAGTGGCACAGTCCCACGCGGGAGCTTCAGTAAGCGCGCGAGGCATCTCAAAGGCATTAACCACTTTGTAATCCTCTCAGTGATTTCTGAATGGCTTTCTCGCGGCAAATAACACAATATAATCTTATTGTAACTTCCTAAGATATTTTGTGATAGTGGGACAATGTTGCTCTACTAAGGCGCAAGAGACGGGTTACAAATGTATTCGTTCACACGTAGTCTGGCGTTGAGCCTGTGGTCATTTTTAAATCCAATCTCCACTCTACTGCAGTCTGCCAGGAATGAGCTAACAGCCAACAGCCTGTGCGCACACACTAACTCAGTCACTTGGTCCCTCTCTCTCTCTCTCTCTCTCTCACACACACACACACACACACACACACACACACACACACATACACACACGCAGTATGAGATAATGGTCTCTCTCAATTTGTTATTCACCTTTCTTCAATTTTTCATATATACCCAGCAGCCTTAATGCATTCGTCTCTCTCTCTCTCTCTCTCTCTCTCTCTCTCTCTCTCAATTCCAATGCAAATTCAAATTCACAAATGCACAATTGGCAAAAACACAATGTGCTAAACTTGTTGGCTTTCTTTCCTGGATCTTAATCCTTCATCAGTAGCCCTCTGCCATGAACTAACTGGACTCTGAACAGACTGAACTTGGAGGACACGGTCTCTTATGGTCTTTCTTCACCAATCTAATTATACCCTTTGTCAATCTTTTTACTTTCTAGTGCCTTTCCTCATAAGTGATTATATGGGGCCTAAACATCTGTGGCCACAATCCTAGTGAGTCATAGACCTAGCAGGATTTGCCAGGTTCAACAACTTCCGAAATCAAATAATCTTTTATTCCTCAGGGGAAATTAAAAGTAGTCTGTTGTCTCTTTCCTAGTTTTCCTGAAGATCTATCAAATGCTTGTCTCATGGGTTTTGCTTTTGGGAGTGCTTTTGGAAGGGATTTCTTGTCTAAGTGTGATAGTGAACTTTAGTAGCTGCTTGCTCAATGAAGTCTTCAAGACTCAGCCTTTAGCTTTAAATGTAAAGGGTTTTTGTCAGGCTCGCTCGCTCTATCTGTCATTTTCTCTCTGTCTCTTATGTAAACATACAAATAACATTTTACAAACACTTGTCAAATATAAAGACCACATCAACGGCCATAGTTTTACAGTTTTTATGAGCGTTGCCATAGCCATAAGAGCTGCCTATCAATAACAGTTATATTTTATCTCTTGCCTCTGAGGTTAAAAGCTTCACAGTATTTTATATGATGCCATATCAAGATCAAAACAATAATAATAATAATAATAATAAAAAAAACCTAACGGAGCCCTTGTTGATTTCAGTGGCACTCTGTATCAACCTGAACCACTTTGCTCAGACTAAACTCGTAAAAGCTGGGACTCAATCGTCAGAGTGCATCACCTCAGTACTGCTGCCTTCTGTGATTCAGTATCCTCCTTCAACATACAGCAGTGTCATCCAAATTAATAAAGTGTCTAAGTATAGGACTGAAGACACAATGGTGTCAATTTAAGGTAAAATAAATCAAATACTATACTTTGGCGCTAACCTATAGATATGTGATAAAGAGTCGCTACAATATATCTTCATTGTGTTCTGTGCAGACTGCTATATGTGATTGCAAGGCATCGTGATCGTGACACCTCAACAGTATGCAGCTGTATAAAGGCTCACTTTATGTTTAGAGTCCCACAAGTATAGATGGCTATAAGTGCATATGGTATGGCAAGCTAGTGCAAAGCATCCATATCATAATCCCATATGATCACACGCATTATTCATCCTCCTGGAAGTGGAGCTGGGATTTATTTAGTCTGCCTCTGCTGCCAGCGCTAAGTAGGGAGCTGTAATTAAGGTTCTGGTCTTGCTACCCATGCATCCACGAGCTGTAATTAAGGGTCTGGTCTTGGTACCCATGCCTCCACAAGCTGTAAGGCCACTCAGGCACTTCGCGTGTGTTTTTAGCGGCGATTAGTCTCCGCTGCATTGGGTGCCCTTTATCTCTGTCTGGAGCCTGCGGAGCTCTGAGGGCGGACGCCGGACGCCGGAGGGATAAGTGGACAGTGCTGTGGCTCTTTCTCTCTCGCCCTCCATCCCTCGCTTTTTTTTTTTTTCTCTTTCGGTCTCAGTCCCTCCCTGTGGTCTTGTTTGCGCAACATCACTGCCACCAGACGCACCACATCCGAGACAGCCTCCTGCCCCTTGCTGATACCGTTCTTCCTTTCGCTCCCCCTCCCCTCTGCCTTTGTCTTCTTCTCGCCTTCACCTCTCTCCCTCGATTCCTCCTTTTTCTTCCTCCCTGCCTCCTCTCTCCCCCCATCTCCCCTCCTTCCCTTCTTTTTGGAGCCTCCTGGCCCTCCCTCCCGCTGGCTAATTACTGTCACAGTGTCAGCGCTGGCATCTGTGACGTCCTGCCATGCAAGGTGGAATGTTTAACTGCACCCTGCTGCTGCTGGTTGGCTGTCCATCTCCTCCTCGCTCGCCACTCTGAGGGACACCACACACACACACACACACACACACACACACACACACACACATACATACATGCAGAAGACATACAAACACACACATACACACACACACACACACACACACACACACACACACACACACACACACACACACACACACACACACATACATACATGCAGAAGACATACAAACACACACACACACACACACACACACACACACACACACACACACACACATACATACATGCAGACATACAAACACACACACACACACACACACACATACACACAGCATATATACATATTCTCACACACACAGAAGGACATGCAAGGACACACACGTACTTTCTACCTTTCTATTCAGTCACTCTCACACATATGTATTTTTGGGCAAAGACCCCCCCCCCCCCCCCACACACACACACACACAAACACACACACACACACACACACACACACACACACACACACACACACACACACACACACACACACACACACACACATAGCAGGCTCAGACATTAACACTCTACAGCGCGCACCCACAGATGCTGTGGCCAGTACTAAGGGGAGAGCAGCACGGCTTGAGAATGCTGTATCTGTGTGGTCGGCTTCTGATCTATGATCTGATGGGAAGGTCAGACCCGCAGTGCTCCTGCAATACCTGTTGCTGCTGGGCCAGGTAGCTAATGAGCTCAGATAGAAATTAATCTCATACACACACACACACACACACGCACACGCACACGCACACGCACACGCACACTCACACTCACACTCACACACACACACAGAGACACTCTCACACACACAGACACTCACACACTTACACACATACACACACACATACACACAAACACACACACACACACACACACACACACACACACACAAACACACACACACACAGTCTCTGAGTCAGAGTTTCTGAGGAGGTGCCATGATTTTGGTAAGGTGATACACTTAGAACACAGCTGTGTGTGTGTGTGTGTTGGCATCTGACCACTTGCTAAGCATGTCATGTGCAACACCACTTCAACAATTACTCAATGCTAATCACATTACTTCGCCATGAGCTGTTGCAGAAGAG
>NC_045165.1:5337316-5362316 GCF_900700415.2 Clupea harengus
CCTATCCCACATGGTGACTCACATGGCTCCTTAACCTTTAAAAGGTATGAGCTGACACAGAGGACACCCAGACAGCTACACAGCTTTCCGTTCAGCACCCAGGACCGGACCTCGAGGCTGGATGTGCACACCAGCCTTTTTTGGCACGTGAGCAAGCTCTTTAATTAGTCTTGTCCATGTTAGCGTGTAAGTCGGACGTCCACCACCCCTGCTCAAAGGCTCTTAGGGTGGGTTAATGGATGCAGCGTCTGCTGGCATCAATCCTGGGTTGCTGCACAACAATCCTCTGCAGTCTTTGGACACATCTAAGGATGCTCAACAACCTGAGGCCTTGCCATTTGCAATTTACAAATACATGCCTAGTGTCCCACCATGCTGAGTAGATGGCTTTGTCTTTATTTGGCAGCGCACCCATTAGACTTAGTGGTCTGTCATAATGAAACCCGCCGCCGATGCCAATGTGTCTTGACCCAGACTTTTATGTAAATGTGAACAATCACGCCCTCCCTGGCTAACCTGGCTTTTTTTTTGAGTGCAGTACCAATCTGCATGTCTCATCAGTCTGCCAGTTGAGTTTTACACCAAGCTCTCGGGTGGTCAAACGCTACTGAGGGGGCAGGAGTCGACTGTTTACCTAAAATGGTGTCTAATTCATTCCATTCTCAGGTGATCTCTTTGTCTGTTCTTTCACATCTGTCTCAGTCAGATGAAGGTGAGAAGTTTCATAACTTTGTTCGAAAACTGATCATTACGTAATGTGGCATAATTGGCCCTCTTGGCGCTCATCTGATCAGTGGCCCATTGGCTATGCTGGCTGTGTAAGGTAATCAATCGACAGCCTTTCACATCAGTTTGTCGTAATCAGCAGGCCACCACCACCCTGACTTTAGGGTTTGGTCGTCTGTATCATCTGTGTAGTCTGACTTACAAGGATGTATACACATTTTACATTTACACTGATGGCACACTGCACATCAGGAGCAATTAGGGGTTCAGTGTCTTGCTCAAGGACGCTTCGACGGGGAATCGAACTAGCAACCTTCTGATTACTAAACGACTTCTCTACCTCCTGTACCACTGTCGCCACTGCCGCAAATATGACACAATTAAATCATGTTCCGGCAGCATTAGTGCCACAGTGGCCAATACAGCAGGGAATGAGTAGGCTATGCCCTGCATATACCCCTATGCTCCCGAATAAGGGAACAGAACATTACATAGTCTACCCATTATGTCTCAGATCCCCAGGCATTGCCCCCTGCAACAGCCAAACAGCCAAATATGAAAAGCTGGCATTGCGAACAATAGTCTTCGAGGGGCAGTGCTAGCAAGCCACCTGCCAAGAACCTGACATGATTCAATAGGGGATTCAGAGGTCATTGCACCACAGGCAGGGCATCCTATAGCATCAGCTACTGACACAGCACATCACCCACGCCTTCAGGGAACCTGGGCTATACACCCAACTCCAACATTATTTTCCCCTAATTAATCTTCTTGAGAAATGCCTTCCATAATACCAGCATTACCGAGAGTATGAAGTTGATTATTTGGCTAATATATATGTGGGGATAATTACTCATTGCGCTTACTTCATCGCGGTTTCCCTGCTGAAAAGCACCCTTGTGAACAAGCTGATGAATTCTAATCCCTTCAGAGATGACTAGCCTACGGGGCATTGAGCTGAGCTGAACCTCTCGTCGTGAGGGAGGTTGGGGAGACATCATGCAGATGAGGGGGGGTGGGGGGGGGGTGGGGGGGACACACTACACACACACACCCTGTTGCCTGCACCACACACAGATTATTATTTAATGCACCTATAAATAAGCATGTGGGAAGGGCATAACGGCGCGTTATCTGGGTCGAAACACATGTACAATTCACAAGATATGCACAGATGCCACTTCTGAACACCAGCACTTTATTAATGAGCCACTTACAAACCAAAGCGCCAGGTGGCGGTGAAGGTCAAATCTTACTGGAGGCAGAACCTATTTTTCTAAACAGCATCAGTTTCGATAGCAGCAAGGATGCTAACATGTAACGGAGCACTCACACTCATCTTTACCATTTCATTGCATCGCTCTCTATCCCTCTATCTCCACATCCTCTCCTCTTCTTCTCTCCACCCTCCGCTGTTGTTGGCACTGCCAACTGGGCTGGCCTTGGCTGGCCACCCGGGCATCTGATGAGACAGTGGTCAGATAATCCCACAGAGGAGCTTGCCACGGTTCAAAGTCCATCCTCTCTTGGCCAGATGCTGCAGCACCCTTGTTTGTGATGAAGAAGGCGCTAGGCAATGTGTGTGTGTATTTGTGTTTGTGTGTGTGTGTGTGTGTGTGTGTGTGTGTGTGTGTGTGTGGATGTGTGTGTGTGTGTGTGTGTGTATGTTTGTGTGTTTGTGAGTGATTGTGTTTGTGTGTTTGTGTGTGTTTGTGGGGGGGGGGGGGGGGCAGCTCCCTGGGCACCGAGTCATGCCACTTTCTGCGTCAAACTAGCTGTCAAGGCGGCTAAGGGTGGAAGGTTTTCTTTTTCATTGAAGAAACCTAAGAGGTGTGAAGGGGGGGGCGAGCTGTAGACACTGTGGGGAATGGGGATTACTCTCTCTCCGTCCTAACACCCATCCACCCATCCATCCATCCATCCACCAAAAACCCACTCAATCTCCCTCCTTCAATCCTTTCCCTCTTCCTTACTTACTGCACGGTGATAAGACGACCAGGTAGGAAGTGGCAGAACAATCTGACACCTCCTCGTTCACCTCGCACCTTCCATTTCTCTGTTGGCTTCTCCCAGCGTTCTCCGTTTACCCCCCCACTTTACTCTCACCTCCCGGCACCTCCCCACACCACTAGTGAGTTTTCTCTGAGGATCCACCGCTAAGTGCTCAGCCGAGAGGACAGAAATTGGGGGGGATGGGACACGTCTGAAGGTAGCGGAGTCTTCCTACTATGGGATGCATGAGGAATACCCACCCCTTTGACCCCATCTACCTCTCATCAATTGAGGTCTGCTATCCTCTTCTCTCCAAATTAACTTCTCTCGCCTTTCAAGTTCTCTCATTCAAAGCAGCAACTTTAAATAAAAGACCTTCAGCGGGGGACTTTGAAAGGACGTACGTGAATTAGTATCACTTTTAATCGGAACTTTACGTCACTGAATTTAATTTGAATTAATTTCAGTTGCCGCTGCCGCCGCCACTCGCTGTTTTTATTTGTATTTATGAGACAGAAACGCTGGCCAGTATCAACGCTACCAGAAGCAGCAGGGTTCGCTTCGGAACAGACACGGCCTCAGGCAAGAGGAAACAGGGTTTCACGAAATCAGATAGAACCCTTTCCAGACAGCTAGGCGGCCAGAGAGCCAAGCAGCCAGGCAGGCAGGCAGGCAGGCAGGCAGGCAGACCAGGAGGGAGGGTGGTTGAGGCTTTTGCTGTAATCATATCAACACGCTCATTCGGCTTGGCAACCTCACTGAATTACAGCCCCCCCGTGGAGTCCTATCAGCAGGAGCAGTCTGAGCTCAGAGCCTCTACAGCCTCCTCTCTCAACCAGCCCACAGAACACAGGACACAGCCAATACACCAGCACAGAAGGGGGCAGAGAGAGAGAGAGAGGGATGGAGAGAGAGAGAGAGAGGGATGGAAAGAGAGAGAGATGGAGAGGGGATAGAGATAAATATAGAACCTAGAGAAGGAGAGGATGAGAGAGAGGAAGGGAAGTGGAGGTAGAGAGATGGATAAAGAGAGAGGGATAGAGAGATGGAGAGAGAGGGATGGAGAGGGGATAGAGATAAAGATAAAAGGTAGAAAAGGAGAGGATGAGAGAGAGGAAGGGAAGTGGAGGTAGAGAGATGGATAAAGAGGGAGAGAAAGAGAGAGGGATAGAGAGAGAGAGGAAGGGAAGTAGAGGTAGAGAGATGTGGATTGTGAGGGGGCAGAGAGAGAGAGAGAGAGCCAGAGAGAGAGAGGGATAGAGAGGGGACACAAATAAAGATAGAAGGTAGAGAAGGAGAAGATGAGAGAGAGGAAGGGAAGTGGAGGTAGAGAGATGGAGAGAGGGATAGAGAGATGGAGAGAGAGGGATAGAGAGGGGATACAGATGAAGAGAGAGGGATAGAGAGGGGATACAGATGAAGATAGAAGGTAGAGAAGGAGAAGAGAGAGAGGAAGGGAAGTGGAGGTAGAGAGATGGAGAGAGGGATAGAGAGAGGGATGGAGAGGGGATACAGATGAAGATAGAAGGTAGAGAAGGAGAAGATGAGAGAGAGGAAGGGAAGTGGAGGTAGAGAGATGGAGAGAGGGATAGAGAGATGGAGAGAGAGGGATAGAGAGGGGATACAGATGAAGATAGAAGGTAGAGAAGGAGAAGAGAGAGAGGAAGGGAAGTGGAGGTAGAGAGATGGAGAGAGGGATAGAGAGATGGAGAGAGAGGGGATACAGATGAAGAGAGAAGGTAGAGAAGAAGAAGAGAGAGAGGAAGGGAAGTGGAGGTAGAGAGATGGAGAGAGGGATAGAGAGATGGAGAGAGAGGGGATACAGATGAAGATAGAAGGTAGAGAAGAAGAAGAGAGAGAGGAAGGGAAGTGGAGGTAGAGAGATGGAGAGAGGGATAGAGAGATGGAGAGAGAGGGGATACAGATGAAGATAGAAGGTAGAGAAGGAGAAGATGAGAGAGAGGAAGGGAGGAAGTGGAGGAAGAGAGATGTGGATTGTGAGGGGGGAGGGGCCTGCAGACAGAGATAGAAGAGAGAGAATATAAGAGGGAGAGAGAAGGAGGGGTAAGACTGAGAGAGAGTGATGGAGAGAAAGAGAAGAGGAGGGTATTTACTTATATAAGATAAAGATGACTTGACTTGACCATAATGGACCTCACGGTGCCCCTCTTTTCACAGCCAGAAACATTGAAATGCCATTGCTTGCTGTTTAAGCAAAACAAACATTGTTGATCTTGATCAAAAAACAATAACAAAGAGTTGGGAAAGTGAGGTAAACAACATATCACGCTGTTTACCGTATGGTAATCATCTCAGCTCTTATGAGGCAATGTCAGATTGCAGAAATGTTCATTTTGCACTCAACTCAACTGTCATTAAGTGCTTTCCTTAGACAGCTCTTGTTCAAACCACCAGAAAAGTCCACGGTAAAAGTTAGGGGGTAAAAGTTACTGACATAATTTCTCTCCTTGAAAAAAAAAATCTATGGAACTCAAAAACGATGGTTTCCACAGTAACCCGTCTCTCCTGTGGACCTCTCCTGTCCTGAGGTAACACATATGAACTCATGATCTCGTTTTCCTGATCTTTCAAAGCGGAATATCTTACCCCACACCCATGTCTCTATGCTAGCAGACATGTGAAACAAACCTACCCTTTCTAAGTTTCAGACTGTACGTGTAGATCACAGAGCAATTAACATCTAAATGAGTTATGGGAGGAGGCAGGAGGAGTGGGAAAGGTCTGTTGTGCGCCGACTGATCCTTGATACCCGTTGGCGACTGTGCGCCTGAATGCAAATCAAGCCCCCAATTAAACGGTTTTAAAAAAAGACTTTGTTTGTGTGGATGCTGACAAGTTGGCTTTTAATTTGCTGAGCTCTAGCGTCTTTCTTGAGAGCGGGGAGGTGTAAATATCTCTATTAGATACCCGGCAGCGCTGGCTTCGAATTCAATGCAAGAAATATCGCCGCTCCCTGAGCACCCAAGTGGCTGTAAACTCTCCAAAAAAAAGAAACCGGAAAAAAATATCCACAGTCTAAATACATCCGTCTCCAAAACGGAGAGGTACCCCGCATTCGACATATTGGAATTCAGAAAGGTGTCTGCAATAGCATAAAACTTTTTTAAAGACGCCTTTGAGAGAGTATTTTACTTTCTGGTCAGTTCATCTATTGACAACCTGTTCAATGGAAAGTGATTATTAATACGTTCTCATGTATGTGTGTGTGTGTGTGTGTGTGTGTGTGTGTGTGTGTGTGTGTGTGTGTGTGTGTATATGTGTGTGTGTGTGTGTGTGTGTGTGTGTCTGTATCTCTCTTTCTCTCTGTGAGTGCTTGAATAAGAGGAGGTGCTTGTGTTTGTGTGCTTCAAAGAAAAGAGGGAGTTGGCTCTTTGTGTGTGTGTGTGTGTGTGTGTGTGTGTGTGTGTGTGTGTGTGTGTGTGTGTGTGTGTGTGTGTGTGTGTGTGTGTGTGTGTGTGTGTGAATAAGGTACTGTTTGAATGTGTGGGTGAGAAGGTGTGTGGTTGTGTATGGCTGTGGGTGTGTACATGACTGAGTGTGTGTGTGTGTTTGTGTGTGTGTGTGTGTGTGTGTGTGTGTGTATGGCTGTGTACATGACTGAGTGGGTGAGAAGGTGTGTGTGTGTGTATGGCTGAGTGTGTGTGTGCATGACTGAGTGTGTGTGTGTGTGGCTGTGGGTGTGTGTGTGTGTGCATGACTGAGTGGGTGAGAAGGTGTGTGTGTGTGTATGGCTGAGTGTGTGTGTGTGTCTGTGTGTGTGTGTGTCTGTGTGTGTGTGTGGGGGTGTGTGCATGACTGAGTGGGTGAGAAGGTGTGTGTGTGTGTGTATGGCTGAGTGTGTGTGTGTGTGTGTGTGTGTGTGTGTGTGTGCATGACTGTGTGTGTGTGTATGTGTGTGTGTGTGTGTGTGTGTGTGGGTGTGTGCATGACTGAGTGGGTGAGAAGGTGTGTGTGTGTGTATGGCTGAGTGTGTGTGTGTGTCTCTGTGTGTGTGTGTCTGTGTGTGTGTGTGGGGGTGTGTGCATGACTGAGTGTGTGTGTGTGTGTGTGTGTGTGTGTGGGGTGTGTGCATGACTGTGTGTGTGTGTATGGCTGAGTGTGTGTGTGTGTCTCTGTGTGTGTGTGTCTGTGTGTGTGTGTGGGGGTGTGTGCATGACTGAGTGTGTGTGTGTGTGTGTGTGTGTGTGTGTGTGGGTGTGTGCATGACTGTGTGTGTGTGTGTGTGTGTGTGTGTGTGTGTGTGTGTGTGTGTGTGTGTGGGTGTGTGCATGACTGTGTGTGTGTGTGTGTGTGTGTGTGTGTGTGTGTGTATGGCTGAGTGTGTGTGTGTGTCTGTGTGTGTGTGTGTCTGTGTGTGTGTGTGGGGGTGTGTGCATGACTGAATGGGTGAGAAGGTGTGTGTGTGTGCATGGCTGAGTGTGTGTGTGTGTGTGTGTGTGTGTGTGGGTGTGTGCATGACTGTGTGTGTGTGTGTGTGTGGGTGTGTGTGTGTGTGTGTGTGGGTACATTGATTGCTCTGATGAGTTTACTCTGTTCTGTTCTAGTGGACCCACCCATTCCCTCCCATGTGTTTTGCCATTTTAATTAAACTCCTGATTTAACGCCTATACACACACACACACACACACTCATTGCATCTCTACAGTATGTGTGTGTGTGTGTGTGTGTGTGTGTGTGTGTGTGTGTGTGTGTGTGTGTGTTCATTGTGCTCAGTCAGGGTATGTGCACATTTGTAGTCTCTCCGCGCCTTGATGAGATTTTAATTTGTGTTTATTAATCCAGACTTCATTAAGTGCACGGGCCACCGTCGGGAGACCTCTAGCAGGGGACTGAAAACAATATCTTATCATCTGCATGGCGAGCGTGTCTTTCTAGCTGAGTTCATAGAAGATATATGGCCATGGTCTTGCTATTGCTGGTGGGAATGTATTCCTGCTGATGAGCCATCTTCCTGATGAACAGAGAGTGGCTTTGTTAGAGAAAGAGCCCGGAGAGGAGACCGTGATCAATAGCGTGTCAGACACAGAGTGACCCTCTTGACCTCCTCATGGGTCCCCTGTGGGCGAGGCTGGAGCCCTGAGATCACAGGGAGAAGGACGAGCCTCGAGTGGGGCTGGACACAATCTAACAAGACTGCGCATGGACGCCAGAGAGAATGTTTATATGTGTGCAGGCAGAGAGAGAGAGAGAGAGACAGAGAGAGAGAGAGACAGAGACAGGTATGTGCACGTTTCTAGAGAGAGAGAGAGAGAGACAGAGAGAGAGACAGACAGAGTCAGAGAGAGAGAGAGACAGAGAGAGAGAGAAAGTGGTGAAAGTGGTATAGAAAGTGGTATAGAAAGTGGTGTAGGGGGAAAAACCTATGACCTGATCCAATCTATGTATTCAGGAAGTAAGTGCGCAATAAAGATTGGAAGCAGAATAACCAAATTCCTCTCCCAGGGGCGTGGGGTGAGACAAGGCTGCTGCTTAAGCCCAACCCTATTTAACATTTATATAAACGAATTGGCAAAAACCATAGAAAAATCAACAGCACCTGGTGTCACCGTACACGACTCGGAAACCAAACTCCTGCTGTATGCCGATGACCTGGTTCTGCTGTCACCCACTGAACAGGGATTACAGAAAAATCTGGATCTGCTAGAGCAGTACTGCCAGACCTGGGCCCTGGCAGTAAACCTAAACAAAACTAAAATAATGAAATTCGAAAAAAGATCCAGATCTCAGATACAAAAACACAATTTTACAATAGGGCCACACTCAATTGAACACACAAATAACTACAGATATTTAGGCTTAATAATCAATTCAAAAGGAAAGTTCAATCTTGCAGTGAATGATTTGAGAGAAAAAGCACGCAGGGCTTTCTATGCCATAAAACGACAAATCCCTGTAGAAATTCCAATCCGAATCTGGCTCAAACTATTCGAATCAGTAATTGAGCCAATTGCCCTTTATGACAAATCAGGAATTCAACAAATGGGAAAAACATCCAATTGAGACCTTGCATGCAGAGTTCTGCAAAAGCATTTTAAAAGTTCACAGATGTGCCATACGCAATTCATGCAGGGCAGAATTAGGCCAATATCCATTGATTAAAAAAATACAGAAAAGGGCAATCAAATTCTGGAAACACTTAAAAAGCAGTGACCCCCACTCCCATCATTATAAAGCCCTGCAATACCAAGAGTTGAGCAAAGATACATGTCCCCTCACTCAGCTGGTCCTGAGCCTGAGCTCTCCAGATCCCCACACACACACTAACACCCTACTAACACCTCAGGACCAGAACAGAAAGGCACCTGAAATTAGGATAAACCAAATTGGAAAAACAATTAAGCAAAATGACATAACCCATTGGAAAACACAAACAAAAACACAAAGTAAAATGCAATTCTATTTGGCCCTAAACAGAAATTATGATTTAGCATATTTGACCCTGATTTGACCCTGATCACAGACAAAAATCTGAGAACCACGTTGACAAAGTACAGACTCAGTGAACACAGCCTGGCCATAGAGGTGGGTAAGCACAGACAAACCTGGCTGCCCAAGGAAAACAGACTGTGCCCCCATTGCGAACAAGGAATAGTAGAGACAGTGCTGCACTTCCTGACACAGTGCACAAAATAAGACATAAGACAAAATTATTTAAAAAAGATTGGTGAGGTCCTCCCTGAGTTCCTGCTTGCGAGCAGTGAGGAGAGGCTTTCATACCTCACCGGAGAAAATGAGGAATGCCTTGTCCTCGCTGCACAATATGTAACTTCTTGCCATAAACGGAGGGAGAGCCCATAAATTAATTAAATTCATGTATGTTCATGTCTGTTGTTGTTGTTGTTAATCCCCTGATAATTATTATGTATTTGTATTATTGTTCCCACTTCTCCCTTTCCCCTTCTGATGTACCCTGTGTAAAGATATATGTATTGTTTATGTAATCAATTATACTGTATATGTATTGTTTATGTAATCACTTTTATATATCCAACCCAAATGCTTTGGCAATACTCTACAACTTTATGGTCATGCCAATAAAGCTTCTTTTGAATTAGAATTTGAGAGAGAGAGAGAGAGAGTCAGAGAGAGAGAGAGAGTGAGACAGAGAGAGAACTGAAACTGTAGACACACGATGTTGAAACACACGCCTGGGAGTCAGTGTTATTAGGAGGCCCAAACTAAGCATTAGCATTCAGTCTCTCACTCTGAAGCCTCAACTCACAGGATGTGGTAAACACAAGTCTGAGCAAACACACACACACACACACACACACACACACACACACACACACACACACACACACACACACACACACACACACACAATGTCCAATGACACACGGACACACACACACACGCACAACCCCACCCAGACACACTCATAGAGACGCTCATTCACACATAACCACACACAGAGAGACACAGGCACGCACACACACACGCACACATACAAATACACGCACACACACACGCACACATACAAATACACACAATGTCCAATGACACACGGACACACGCACAAACCCACCCAGACACACTCATAGACACATAACCACACACAGAGAGACACAGGCACGCACACATACACACACACACACACACACACACACACACACACACACACACACACACACACACACACACGCACACACACTCATGATAATCTCATGCCTCCCAGAATGCAGTTGGTTCCCCGCTGTGTCAGGCTCATAATCACTTATTATCGCTTTCTCAATAGAGCGGGTTGCTATGGAAGCTGGCAGATACGAGCCCGAGAGAGGGTTAGAGAGAAAGGGCCTTGTACCTGACTCCAATCAAACAGCACCTAGGCGCGGCATTAGCGAGGAGAAAAGGCGACGTAATCCGCAAATCCATTACAAAACAGATTTGAAAGCAAGTGCTGTCCCAACACAATGTGTTATTCCAACACTAATGAAGTATCCTCAAAGTAAAACCGGGACTAAATTTGTCATTATTTGCTTGGGCTTTCTCTAATTATGTTTACATTATTTATGTTTATTTGGTCTAATTTGGCACAGACAAGCGCCTTGTTGACCAAGTTTTGATTTTCATTCAGTAGATGAGATACAATTCAGTGGTGTAGATCGAACGTCTCACTACTGCCCCCTGTTGTTGTCATAAAATAATATCTTGCAAGGTGAAAAAGACATCTGATTTTCTCCTCCTCTGCTTTTCTGGCTCATCACTCTCTCTCTCTTTTTGTTTCCTCCCTTCTTTCTCAGGTCTGCCAGAGACAAACAGTCAACACATTCAGAGGAAAGCCAGAGGTTAATTTACCTCACCTGGTTGGCTTTGACTGACAGCTGAGGGATGTCCTGTCTCCCATTACCATAGTGGATGCGTCTGCGTGAGCGGCTGCCAGTCACGAGTGCTCTCCTGCACTGAGAGGCAAACCTCCATCGCCCCCCCCCCCCCCCCCCCCACAACCTCCAGCGACCCCCCCCTCACAACCTCCAGCGACCCCCCCCCCACAACCTCCATCGACCCCCCCCCCCACACACCCACCAGTGTGCCCCCCCCGGAGTGGCTCATCTCAGCCATGCTCTCAATCTCAGTGAGCTGACACCAATGACCCAAGTCACTGTTCGGGGATCAGCTATCCGTCAAAAGTTCCTGTGTGTTCGAGACCCTTGGTGAACGGATGTATGCCCGCCCCTGCGCTGACTTGGCTTTGTAAAGGGGTCAAGATGAGCGTGGAGGTCACGAGGGGTCATGTGAAACCCTGATTAAAAAACGGGAGGTTCCCAAATCCTTCCCAGACCCCATGGAAGTGCGCTGAACAGCCTGAGGCAGTACCTCACACACACATGCACAAACACACACACACCCAGAGTGCTCCCAATCACCTGACGGACTGAAAACAAATACCAGCCAACCTCAACGTCGAAAAAACCTCTTCTCCCTCTGTTTTTTTCTGTTAGCCGTTTAATCCGTATTTCTTTCCTGTAAAGATTCTTCTCTTAAACAAGAATGGATAAACCTCTTCCGAACACGGTGGCATGGTGACATGGTGGCAGTCAGATGCACCATGAAGGTTTAGGGGAATAATAACCATCTGTTACACCAGCCTGTGCTTTAATGGACAGTTTCACTCGGAAAGCGTTGTGGTGCTCACAGTTAGACGCTTAGGGGAAGTCAAACATGGTTCTGCCCGCACCTGACAAACGGCACGTGTGTCTCACCACCATCGTCATCATGACTAGCATGGCCTTCATGGATGCCTACCTGGTCGAGCAGAACCAGGGACCCCGTAAAATCGGGGTGTGTATCATCGTACTCGTGGGGGACATTTGCTTCCTCATTGTGCTCCGTTACGTGGCCGTCTGGGTGGGTGCCGAGGTCCGCACCGCCAAGCGAGGCTACGCCATGATCCTCTGGTTCCTCTACATCTTCGTGCTGGAGATCAAACTCTACTTCGTCTTCCAGAACTACAAGGCGGACCGGCGGAACTTAGAGACGGTGGCCCGGAAGGCCCTGACTCTTCTCCTGTCGGTTTGCGTGCCGGGCCTCTACCTCGTGCTGGTGGCCCTGGACAGCATGGAGTACGTCCGCACCTTCCGGAAGAAGGAGGACATGCGCGGCCGCCTCTTCTGGGTGGCCCTGGACTTACTGGACGTTCTGGACATCCAGGCCAACCTGTGGGAGCCCCAGCGGACGGGCCTGCCCATCTGGGCCGAGGGCCTGATGTTCTTCTACTGTTACATCCTGCTGCTGATCCTGCCCTGCGTGTCCCTGAGCGAGATCAGCGTGCAGGGCGAGCACGTGGCCCCGCAGAAGATGATGCTCTACCCGGTGCTCAGCCTGGTCACCATCAACATCGTGACCATCGTCATCCGCGGGGTCAACATGGTGCTGTTCCAGGACAGCCGCGTCTCCACCATCTTCATCGGCAAGAACGTGGTGGCCATCGCCACCAAGGCCTGCACCTTCCTGGAGTACCGCAGGCAGGTGAAAGAGTTCCCGCCGCCCCACGACCCCACCGCCGGGATCGCCATGGAGCTCCAGCAGAACTCTGTAGCCCACAATCAAACGCTGCCCAACCACGCCACCATGACCAGCCTCCCGGAGGAGCCGTCACCTCCCGCCGCGGTCATCGACACGTGACGAACCAAACACTCTTTCTTCCTCCTCCACCCTTCCAGACACTACTGATATCTGCATCCAGCGGTCCTAATTGACTGGACACACTTGGACTGCAGAGACTTGTTTTTACCAGAGGAGTTTTTTTTTGTAAAACTCATCGTCATAAATATGTATTTGTTCCAGAGAGGAGAGTTGGCAGCCTATCAGGGTCAAAAGAAAAGCTCTCCCCTCCCTGAATGGGAATGCTTAAAAGTTCAGAACAGAGATTTTTTTGTTATATTTAAAGAGGTATTTTTGAGATAAAAAGGGAAAATCTTTCTGCTCTGGACTGGTGAAAACATACACAGCTTCCAGCAGCCAGCTTTTCATGTATTGTAGAGGACTGCCTTCATGGACGGGGATTAGCACTAGTCCTAGATCAAATTACATTTTGAATGGAGATTCTCTATTTAAAGCAGTTTAATCCAGGACTATCACAAATCTCTGTCTGTTTGTTTTCAATCTTCTGATGTATCTCTCCCCATCAGATGTTTCTCTGGCACTGCCGAGATGATGCCCTGTGAATCCAGAAACGGGAAGGCAAGCCGGGAGAGGGGATGGCATTAAAGAAGGAAGAGGGAAACGGGTGAGGGTGAGGGTGAGGGGTTGGGGGGTAGAGGTGGGAGGCAGGACTTAGTGGTGATTCATTCTGGTTAACTCGGTAAGCTGCTGAAGGAAGCATGGTATTACGCAAATGGTTCCAGTGAAGCTGGTGTGAGGCTTTTTCATTTAAAGATTGGTTTACAGGTAGAAAAGTCTAGAAGGTTATTCCAGGCCAGCACTATTGGTAGATGGGGGAAAAAGAGCCCCACATACACACTATGTCTGAACGCATGCATTTTGTCACAGTGTCTGACAGTTTGTGTGTGTATGTATGTATGTGTGTGTGTGTGTGTGTGTGTGTGTGAGTGAGCGTGTTGAGAAAAGATTATTGAAATTAAACTTTTAATATATTTCAGTTTGTAAATGACCAGATGAACATACAACCTATCTTATAACCTATTTATTTTTCAAATATGCCAGTGTATTATTATTATTATTATTATGCCTTTTCATTTTAGTTCAATTGTTTAATTTACCTTTACTTCTCTATTATTCTTTTCAATGTAATGTAATGCCTTTCTTTAAAAGGGACAATATTACTATATGGTTTAATAAAAATCTTCATCCAGTCATTTTGTAACGGGTT
The DNA here is from genome assembly GCF_900700415.2 of Clupea harengus. NCBI lineage: Eukaryota > Metazoa > Chordata > Actinopteri > Clupeiformes > Clupeidae > Clupea > Clupea harengus. The sequence goes on from NC_045165.1 coordinate 5,351,388, forward strand.
CCTGCTTTTGAGCGTAAAGTGTAAAAGCACAGCCATTCTGTGCCACTGAGGTGATGTTCCTCGCGGTGTGTGCTGTACTGTGCATGGTCATTGAGTAAAAGGGACGCCCTACAGGCCTGCCTGTGCCGTGCCCTGATGCTAGCATTTCTTCCATGAGAATTAAGCCCCAGAAGAGCAGAGTGAGAGAAACAGCCGAGAGGATGAGAGGAGTACGGCAGGAAGTGGAAAATCTTACACGGGGCTTTACACGTCTATGGCCTCAACACTTTCAAAAAATTGGGGAATCTCACGGTGTGACTCTCAGACTTGTGAAAAAGACACACAGAGACAGAGAGCGAGGGAGAGAGTGAAAGAGAGAGAAAGAGAGAGAGAGAGAGACAGAGAGAGACAGAGAGAGAGAGAGAGAGAGAGACAGACACATGCTAAGGGCCCAGACAGTTATTGGTCCAAAAAGAGAGAAGGAATGGCGCTGGAATGATGGAGCATAGGCGGAGCAGGAACAGTATCAGCAGGGAAGGAATGGTCTGCAGAAAGCAATTTAACGTCCACTGATTGGGTCGAGATGACAACTAGCCCGGACAGAGATGGTGATAAATAGGGCCTTCTGTGAGTCTCATTCCAATCATCCATCACCGGAGCGCCTCCTCTGCGCCGAGGCTCCCACACACGGTAGCAGCCCTCAGCACAGCAGTGCCATCCTGGAGGCAGGGAGAGGGAGAGGGAGACGAAGAAGGAGAGGGAGGAGGGAGAGGGAGAGGGAGAGGGAGAGGCAGGGAGAGGGAGAGGAGAGGGAGAGGGAGAGGCAGGGAGAGGGAGAGGAGAGGGAGAGGGAGAGGCAGGGAGAGGGAGAGGGAGAGGGAGAGGGAGAGGGAGAGGGAGAGGCAGGGAGAGGGAGAGGGAGAGGGAGAGGGAGAGGGAGAGGCAGGGAGAGGGAGAGGGAGAGGGAGAGGGAGAGGCAGGGAGAGGGAGAGGAAGAAGGAGAGGGAGAGGCAGGGAGAGGGAGAGGGAAAGGGAGAGGCAGGGAGAGGGAGCGGGAGAGGGAGAGGGAGAGGGAGCGGGAGAGGGAGAGGGAGAGGGAGACGAAGAAGGAGAGGGAGAGGGAGAGGGAGAGGGAGAGGGAGAGGGAGAGGGAGAGGCAGGGAGAGTGAGAGGGAGAGGGAGAGGGAGAGGGAGAGGGAGAGGCAGGGAGAGGGAGAGGGAGAGGGAGAGGAAGAGGAAGAGGGAGAGGCAGGGAGAGGGAGAGGGAGACGAAGAAGGAGAGGGAGAGGGAGAGGGAGAGGGAGAGGCAGAGGCAGGGAGAGGGAGAGGGAGAGGAAGAGGAAGGGAAAGGACGGGGAGGCTGTGATAGAGTGCGGAAAGAGTGAGGCGAGATATGGAGTGTGAAAAGGGAATGAATGAATGAGTGGCTGACTGAGTGAGTTAATGACTTGATGAATACGATGGTGTTTATGGCTCGGTCCAAGCTACTATGCTTGTTTCCCATTTACAGAGCCAGGACTGAGTATGAATACTGGAGTTGTTCTTGAGCACACACTCTGAATGGACAGCTAGAGCAGGAAGTGCATTGAATATGAATCACAAACTACACATTTAATGGAACAGGGTGCATAGCAATGGCAAACATGGCAACGTTTGATCATTTCATTAACTAAATGGTAAAAAGCACGTCATGTATATTACTGATCAAACTGTGCAGTATTTCATAACTATAGTAGAACAGGTCTGAGAGATAATCAATGTTATTAGTGAATCTGAATTAGTGAAATTCTGAGTTTGAAACAAGCTACTCTGTGTGGTTCAGTTCTCCAACCAACCAAATCCAGGGGAAAATTATGACCACTATAATTTCATTATGAATGCAGAACACTCTCTTCTTGACCTATTATTAGTATGACCTAACTGAAATAGGTATGGCCAGTTAAGCACACACACACTCACGGAGAGAGAACAGAAAAACACAAAGGCTACAGAGAGTTTTCCATCTCACCTCTAGCTGTCAGTAAATTGACTCTAATGACAGTAGCTCACTGAGACTGTCTCCCTGAAGGCGGTTTCCTTGCCACAATTCAACCTCCTGTCACCACTTAAATTCCTCTTACATCCTTTTCACTCCGCTCTAAACAAGCCTGCAACGGTTGTTGGGGTGTCAATGTTCGTGTCAATTTGTTTTCTTTTGCTGAACCGGCATGACACAACAGAAAGTTACAAAGGTCATTTCCCAACGATTGAAGACATCAAAACGTGTCATTCTGTTGAGTTGTGAGCGCCCTGTTGTGTTTGATGTTATTTATTTATTTTTATTCCAAGGTAAAGAAACGACACAGCTAAAAACACTACAAGGAGGTCCTCGCGTGAGCTATATTTTACTCTGAGGCAGAGCCTGTGGCAGTCGGCGCTAGTTCACCTGACCGCGGGTCTTGTAGCGCGAGAATAATCCATTAATCACCCGACTCTCGCTGTATTAATCGCGTGTTCTCTGTAAGTAATGGGGTCACGATGTTGTATTTAGCCACGATCTCATTTATTCTGGGAGCTATAAGTTTATTAAATATTCCATTTTAAGTGCGCCATGTTTTAGCCTTTGCTGGTGACGATAAATCACCAGAAGTCTTGTTATTGGTTTTAGTGACAGTGTTTTTTATCTTCGGCCTCTCCCCTCAAACTTCCCTGCCCATCTTAACTACCGGAAAATTATACTGTCTGACACTAGAGGGCTCCCAAAGTCACATACTTTTATACTTACATCAACCTTTGATACAAGCCTCACAAGTGTGTATGGATTTGTAACATAGCATACATTTAAAGATACACTTCATCTCAGGGAAAACAGACCAAAATAAAAGACTTAACAGAAATGACTTTAATCCCCCCTATCCACCAAGTCTATGAATTCACAACCAGTAGCTTTTGCATGTAAGAATTGAGCCATTTCTGTCTCTGCATTGCAGTTAGAAGTTTACTTTTCTCCCGGAAGGCGGCATCATCTGCCACTACGATATTCCTCTTCTCCTCGTTCACAGGCTGGGCCATCCAGTTGCTGCGCCAACCGTTCGTCATCTCCTCCTCCATCTGTGATTGGGATGTTATGGGAACCCACTCCTCATCCTCACCAAGAATCTCTGACTTCGTCTTGGCTGAACCGAAGTCCGGAGCTGACAGCATCTGAATACTCCAATCACGGAGCGATATGGAAGGGTACATCATTTCCCACTGGTCACTTTTGGAATCATCCTGGCCAATAGGAGAGGGGTTTCTGTTTTTAAAGGGGATAATGTTACAATTGTTAATGTGAGAACCTCTGTATTTGATGCAGCTGTAATCGTGCATAACTGCATGTTGACTGGTGACTCTACCTATATAACTTACCGTAAGGGTCTCAGTCGGTGTTGGGGAAATCCAGAGGTCACAAGGGTCACGGATATCAAGACTAACAGCAGAAGGGCAAGACGCGGAGAAGTAAGATAAGCCATCTGTAAAGTACACACATAGTAAGATAAGCCATCTGTAAAGTACACAAAAAAGTACTGCTTCTATTTCATTATCACTCAGTCACTCACACACACACACACACACACACACACACACACACACACACACACACACACACACACACACACACACACACACACACACACACACACACACACACACACAGAGATAGAATTCATGCATATAAATACACAAACAACTTCATAATATGTCCAGGACTCCCTCTTACCTGTTCAAGACTAATATTGTCAAGACAGACTCTCGTACCAGCGTACGTTAACCATAATAATTGTAAATGTTCATGCTGTTACAAATTGTAACCTTTCATGCTGATGCCTGACACTAACCCTCAAACAAACGTACAACTTCATTTTGTAGTGTCATTTGTACTAACCAAAGAAGATGAAGAAGTACAAATCTGTGACTGACAGCCATTTTTGCATTATGCATTATTTCACAGGAATTAAACTAATAACACCAGACATAATAAATATATAGTAAGCTTTCACTAACTATCTTGTTATTAAATGAAAGTAACACATTGATATTTAAGTAGCTGTTCCACACAGAAAACACAAAAATAGTGCAAACAATAAAAAAAAAAACTTTTTATTTCTTACCTTAATGGCTGCGCAGGTCACTGTTGCCAGAGGTGAGCAGATTGGAAACCAACTGCTGTGTTGCGTTTTGGGAATGTCCAATCGAAGGGTGTTTTATAAATGTAATCTATAAATGCGGTTCTTATGTTGAATTTTCGGGGGTCCCGATACAGCAATTTCCTGGCCTATTTTAAACAAACTTGAAGAGTTTGATTGCCCCTCTCCCTTGGAGTGAATCGGTCCCGCTGCCACTTGCAGTCTGAATCTGTTGTGTATGTTTTAGACCCACGAATGCTTCACTTGAGGCTCTGCCTGGGCTTTTATACGTGGGCTTACAGGAAGAACACCATGAAAGTGCATGTGTCAGTCTCCATCCCTCACAAAACAATCAAAGGCCCGTCGCTAAACCACACCCGTGGACATCCTGCTACCTGCACTGCTTTAAATAGAGACAAGGACAGGGGGAGGGAAAGCCAAAGACGAGATGCCGCCACCACCACGGACGTCACGCCAGTCTAATGATGTCTCGGTGAGAAAGGGAGAGACAAGTCAAAGGGAATAACAGATGTCCAGATGCTGATCAGCTGAGACATGAGTGAGTGAATAGCAGTGTGTATGTGTGTGTGTGTGTGTGTGTGTGTGCGCGCGCGTGTGTGTGTGTGTGTGTGCATGCGTGTGTGTGTGTGTATGTGTGTGTGTGTGTGTGTGAGCGTGTGTGTGTGTGAGCGTGTGTGTGTGTGTGTGTGTGTGTGTGTGTGTGTGTGTGTGAGTGTGTGCGTGCGTGTGTGTGTGTGTGTGAGTGAGTGTGCTCTCAGCCTTTCTCATCCCCCGTCCCTGGTGCCCTTTGAACCTGTGAGAGGAACGCTGGGATTGTGATGCAGAGCAGGAGTGGAGTGTAACAAGCATCCAAGGACGTTGTTTTTGTTCAGCATGATGGCTGTATTCTTCACAATTTTCCCCACCAACCTACGCACATCTTGTTGGGGGATTGGGGAAGACGGGAGGAAAAGTGTACATATCGTTAAGTTTGACAAGTGTCTTTAGTCTCCTGTCGCATGCGTGAAAATAAAGGACAATGTGAACGCAGTGAACATATGCTTGCACACTCACACGTGTACAAAAAACAGAAGGTGAAATCCACAAAAAGATAGCTTGTTAGAGCACTGAGGATGGCAGCATGCTAAGAGGATAGCTTGTTAAAGCACTGAGGATGGCAGCATGTTAAGAAGAGATGCCTCAATCACCCCATGAGTGACAGGAGGCAAGTATGTTTTCATGTTCAGCAAGGAGACTAAAAATAAAAAAAATATAACGTGTAAGAGAAGGGGGCAAAAGAGAATACACCCACTCTTAACTTTAGAAAGTTGTGTTCTGTTATATCATAAGAAAACAAGTGAAATGGGTGGCAATGCAAATGGCCATGTGTTAAGTCAGTCTAAAGGTTGTTAAGCTGCATCCTGCTACATCTAAGACTACGTTCTGGTCCCACAGAATTCTTAGAGTGACGTGAGGAATTCAAATGTATCCTCGGGTTCTTGCTTGATGTAACTGGTTTAAATTCAGTGGCTCAAATCTGGCGGCCATATGTGCTTTGCGGATAGCAGCAAGTGTCTTTCGAAAGGCTTCCTGTTTCCACAAAAACAATGTAGCAGGATAATCGGATCACAGCACTGCAGAGGATTTGTCTAGAACTTTTGTAGAGCTGTGTGTAATGCATATCCGTGACTACGTTTATCAAAGCAATGTATGGATATGAATATGGAATATCATCAGTATGGTAGAGTAGTGACCTGAAGAGCTTCTTTCAGAGGTTAACAAAAACTAAGGTTCTTCTTCTAGGTTGGGTCCAAGAGCTCTTTGTTAGAGAAGCTTCACAGCTGCAGGCCACGGTGTCCAGTCCCAAGTGGCACGGCACGGGCCTAATGGACCTTTGTTGGTTGACTGACATCACCGTCCAGCAACATATTCATCTGCATGCACGGGTCCTTGTTAGTGTGGTTCAAAATGGCTGCTTCTCATTTAAAATAATGACCACTATGGCAGTACTGGGAGAAGGACACAGACAGAGAGCGAGTGAGAAAGGAAGGAAGTGGGTCCTAACAGTCATTAGGACAAGATGCAGGAGATGGGAGGGCCCAGGGGGAGAAGGGTGGAGAGATCGGAACCAAAGAGAGAAGCCACGAGGTCACTTATGAAGACGCTTAGGCTCATTCTCTTGATCAGCTCTCTCTCTCTCTCTCTCTCTCTCCCTCTTTCTCTCTCTCTCTGTATGTGTGTGCATTTGTGTGTGTACATGTGTGTGGTTCAATACACTCCACCCCATTCTTAGTTAGCACTGGTTGTTTCGCTCTTCAAAAATGTCCCTATGCTAATGATCTCTGCAGCAGAATACCCAAACGGTGTGCCTGTGCCTTTACATTAAAAATATATACGGCAAATGATTCCAGCAAGAAGCACCACTGCACAACTGATTTTCGATTAGATAGATGCATCTTTCCTAGTATGGGGACTCGTGGCTTGAATTTATTCCATCCTATATATCTCACAATCTGTTCTTTTTGGAGAGAAAACCCTATACATATATATATATAGATACATATATCACATGCATCGCCCAATCATGAACAAGCATACTTGTATCCCCGTGCAACCGTTCTACACCACGTCATACACAGGCAGGCGAGGCTGCTCACCGTGGACGTCAGCCAGAGGAAATCCTTTGGTCTGTCCTCCCTCTTTTCCTCTGACAGGTGGAACACAACACAACGCAACACACAACGCAACACACAACGCAACACACAACGCAACACACAACACAACGCAACACAACGCCCCCCTTTCTTTCAACCAGTTCTATACCACAACAGGCTTCACAGTGTCTCCTATTTTAGTCTCATGTGTTTCATTCAGCGGAAGTGTACGCTTCCTTCGTGTGCGTTCCTGCAGAGTGGCTTGTCAGAGCCGGCGTATGTGAGCTGTGAACAGATTGCTTGGATGTTTTTTTTAGGGTTTCAAGGAGACCGCCCACGTGCCAATACACTCAAGTGCTGGCAACACAAAACTTCACACTTGTTTATTGCATTTCCGATTCATTTTCCTTTGGGAATGTGTTACCCGTTTGACCTGGTTAAGACTAATTAAATAACAGGGACATTGAGGTGTTGGTACACCTGGAATTCGTTCATTGTGGGATTTAAATCAGGAACTTACGTGTGGTTTAATCAGGAACTTACGTAAATAGTCAGCCTCTCGTCCAATCACTGTAACTGTCGCCTGATGTCACCTGAACTATGCCCCCTGACCTGGTGAACTTCAAATCACCTAGAGTTGCAAGCCATTCTCTTCCTCCCTGCTCTGGCAGCTGCTACCCTTTCTTTCTCCCTGTTGTCACGGAGCAGGCCCTCGCTCTCAAGCTCTCCCTAAGCTTCCCTTTTACTGTGTAGTCTGTTCGGGTCAGATGCACCAAACTCTATATTTTACGGCAGCGACTGCCTAAGATTTCTCATTAGCCAAGCGCGCACTGCTAACCGAGAGTAAACACGTTTAGCGCAAGCAGCTGCAACAGAAAGTGTGATAGCTAACTTCACAACAAGAGCAAGCAAAACAAGTTATCATGAAGACGACCCGCAAACTCTACAAGTTGAACAAAAGTCCTTTAAAGCTGGACTAAAAAGATTTTTATTCAGGAAGGCATTTCTGGCCTTGTGTTAAATCGTATGTTAAAATGTTAAAAAGTTTTCTATTATGCTTATGTTAATTCATTTTTATTTTATTGTATTATTATAGTTAGTTTTTAATATGTTGGCACTCTGAGATTCTTTTGAATCAAGAGTGCATTACAAATAAAATAAATTATTATTATTATAAGTTCCAATCTGCACTGCACTGCACTGAGACTGATTTGTGACTGATCTTTAGACACTTTGTGTGGCGCCCCCATGTGTTCAACTTAATTGATCTGCTGTTGTGTTGAATGTGTTGATGATGCCTATCGAATCGGATGAGATCGCCAACATTTTATTGGTGCTGTTGTCAGGATAGTACCAACATTATCTTGGTGGCACTCGTGAGGAGAATATTACAATTTATGCACAATTGCACCCACATTTATTTGGCGCCCGTTCACAGAGGTTCCTTACATTATTCTGGTGCACATGTCAGGCTGGTACCTATTGTACCTACAGAGAAAAATCACTCAGATCTATGAAAGTAAAAATCATGGATAGAGGGTAATCATTTTGTCTACATTTACAGTGATATATTTGGCAAATATCAGAGTTCAAAGCATCTTACAGTACATATATATTTCAATATTTGCAATACAATTATTATTTCCCTGGCGTTGGCACTGATGGCCCCAGTCACCACCTCTTGAGCTCAGAAGAAAAAGGCCTGCCTTCTCATATTCATGTCATCACCTTGCTCTGCAGGACAGACAATGGTCAGACACGTTCATAAGCTCCATAATATGATAGATCAGGACTTCAGAGAAACCTGGTTTCAGTGGGGAGAGGTGCAAATGATTATTTGTTGTGCTTACACTGATCCAAGCAAAAATCTCACTTAACGACTCAATAAACCTGTACGTGTCTCCACAAGCTTCGGGGGGTTTGCAGGCTGAAAGCTGAATTGATGATGCTTGTCCTGTAGTTATGTAGCATAATATTTCCATGCATTCAGAGTTTAATAATACCGTGGCCTTTCCATGTTTCTCTTCCCTTTTATTTCCAGAGCAACATATTACAGCACTTCGGAGAAAAAAAATGATATAATACTGATGGCAAATAAATGACAGAAGCAGCATACTATAGAGCGTGCACTGGAAGCGTAATACCTCCTTATTTGGCCCTCACAGGAAGTACAGTTTCTACGGCTGTATGTTGAAATAGTCCACAGTGGGTCACAGTGAATGATTTCTGAACCCTGAAGTGTTTGGCACAGATAAATACATCACACGAAGCTCTCACAAGGGCTATGCCACCCCTCTACCACTGGAGCAAACGACCGTGTAACATTTACACACTCACTCTCACACAAACTGGTGCAAAGTATCCAACGTGGTATTACAGGTAAAGCGTCCAATTTAAGACATGTTTCAGTCAACATTAACAAAAATGATACTTTGCCCATTCAAGCTCTGTGTCTAAGCTACGACACACTGACATCTGAGATGGTGAGCCGGGGCTGGTGCCGGGCAGCCCAAGCAAATAGCTTCCCTGTTGTATTAAAAAATGCTGGCACTTGGTTCCCCCGGCAACATATGATGGGTGGGAGTGACACTCGCATCCCTAACATCCATCACTCACTGTCTAAGCTGCAGATTCAGGTCCCCCAGATGGACCAGACCATGCAAGGGTCCCTACATGGACATGGACATGGGAAGACACTTTGTTTGGCTGGAATGGACCTGAAAGGCACCAAAAAAAAAAAACTTCCTCCACTTCACAGCTGCACTGAACTGAGTAAACATAGCAAGATACTTCCTGTAGAGAGTAGGTTGCTCCGTGTTTAGATAAGTTAAAGGTTATGCAAACACACACAGAATTCCAAAAGCTCGTTCCCCCTTCTCTTGACACCACGAGAAGCACCCGGACGTTAAAGGTAATCTAGCAGATTGTATCTATATGTTGAGCTCACTGAGCCTGTCACTGTCATGGTGAAAGGCCAGTGGTATTTATCTTACTATAACTGGAGAGCTGAAGCAGACATGACTGCTGATTGGTTCCACTTGAAAATCCTATTTGTCCAATGGGAAGGACGTGTCCTTTAGTCTTTGTTCAGTTGAGCCAGAGACCATTGTAGTGAAGGATGTGGATGTTTTCCTTAGAAGCAGCACCAAGTCCCGTTTTATCCATCCGTGAAAAGGTTAGGGAGCTGCAAATGTGCAAATGTACACACGAAAGATGCGCGCACACACACAGAGTCACACATATTCCTATTATCTCTCTCTCTCTCTCTTTCGGATGCACACACAACCACATATTCGCAACCCCTTTCCACAGACAGCTGTCAAACCCTCATTCTCTCTCTTGTGCAGACACACTCTCTCACACACCCACACACACACTTTTGAACACACACACACCTCCCTCAAATCAGACTCTCCTCCGGTGGGCTCGGTGCGGCAGTGGTCTCGTCTTGGGCCTCAGCCTCGTGTTGGGCCTCCGTCTCGTCCTGGGCCTTCACCTCATCTTGGGCCTCCGTCTCATCCTGGGCCTTCACCTCATCTTGGGCCTCCGTCTCGTCCTGGGCCTCCACCTCGTCCTGGGGCTCCGCCTCGTCCTGGGCCTCCACCTCGTCCTGGGGCTCCGCCTCGTCTTGGGCCCTCGCCTCGTCCTGGGCCTCCACCTCGTTCTGGGGCTCCGCCTCGGAGCTCTCGGGCCATAGCCCCAGCCGGTAGACGAAGTAGTACTCCTTCCGTGGCTCACTGTGGTGCAGCGCCGACTTGATCTCCAGCGGCTTGTCGTCGGGGGCCAGCGGCTTGTAGACGCCGTCCACCAGCACGCTCAGGCAGTACGAGTCCGGCTCCTGCACCTCGAACTTCTCGCCGCACTGGGCGCACAGCTCCTGGGCGCTGGTGGATGGTCGCACACCCAGGGTCTTGGTGTTGGCGCCGGCCTCCAGCAGGGACACGTTGATGAAGTCCTTAAGGGGAAGGTCACAGAAAGATTGGTTGGTTAGTTGGTTAGTTTCAGATGGGAAGTCCCTCTTCACTCAGAAGATGCATTAAAGTGAACAGTCAGCAAAAAATGACATCAAAGAATACAGTCACTTAATAAAGTCATTTCAGAGCCATGCTGATTCTCGTAATGGTTCACTTCAATGTTAAGTTTGGTACAAA
>NC_045165.1:5367316-5369816 GCF_900700415.2 Clupea harengus
CTTTTGACCCTCTCTTCTTCTCTTCACCCTCTCTTCTTGCCTTTCCTCTCCTGCCCTGTCCTCTCATGCCTCCTCTTCTCATCCAGTCCCTGCTCTCCTCTCTTCTCCTGTCCTCTCATCCTCCTGTTCTCTTCTTTAATCCGCTGGAGAAACTCCTCTGCAGTCCTCTCTCCTCCTCCTCTTCTCTACACTCCTCTACTCTACTCTTCTCTTCTAAACTGCCCTTCCCTCTCCTGGAGCTAGAGAGAAACCCTCTTCTTCTCCTCCACTCTCTCCTCTCCACTAATTTCCTCTCCTGACCTCCTCTCCTTTCTCCTCACGCGCATGACAAACTCACCCGAGCTCCCGGCGGACATGGACTCGTAGATGATCTTGCAGGTCTTGAGCAGCGTGTCGATCTTCCTCTGCGGCGAGTACTCCTGGTGCAGCCGGCTCAGCTTCTGCGTGATCTTCTCCATGACGGGCGTCTCGGGCACGGAGGTGGTCACGCCCAGGTCTGTGGAGGTGGTGCCCAGCACCACCTGCTGGTTCTCGCGCAGGCTCTTGAGGCTGCCGTCGCGCGTGTGGATGTCCCGCAGGCAGGTGTAGATGGACTCGCGCAGGGGCTTCAGCACGCTCTTGCACAGGGCCGCCTCGATGATCACCTCTGGGGAGCGGCGTGGGAAACAAACACAGAGTCAGAATTATCCCTGCTTTCTTTGAGTTTATCCGCGTATCGTAACGGTGTTAATTATCGGACGGCGTGTGTTATCGGAAAACGTTTGCGTTTTGCGTCATGTGAATCCATTATTAAACTGAAGTTATAGATTGTTAATCCATTATTATACTTAGCATTTTTGATTGTTTAACAGAATGACCGATGTTTGACACTGTCCGATAACTGACATAGGTACGCTATGGTGCTTTTAGTTGAGAAGGTTGTCTCAAATACACTGCACATATCCCATATGGGACGGCGGAGCAGTGGCAAAGCAACATATAATCTAGATAAAAAATGGTAATATGAAAACCAAAAACATGCACAACATCTTCCTGTGTGTGTGTTTTCAGATCTGTGTAAGACGAAGGCAATTGGGTTTCCCCCTTTTTGCAACAGAGGGTACAGACGTCTGGGCAATAATAGGGCTTTGTGTATATATGTCACTGAACACAGAGTGAGATTTATTGCACTCAAAACCCAAGCTGCTCATCCATCTGAGATATTTGGGATATCCAAGACTAGACTGAAGGTCAGCATCGGGCTACACAATGACACAGTCAGTTCAAACATATCTTTTTCTTTTCATCATAAAGTGGGATGGAACACCAGTAAAAGCCCCAAACTTCGCCATCCCCCAAATCGATATATATATATGTATTATGCGTCATGACATGCACTTCCTCCTCTGAGAAAATATGATGGAAATAAGAAGTGACCTGTGACCTGACTAATGACTTTTCAGCTTAGAGTATCAGAGTCCATAGTTCACATAGTGAGCAATGCTCATTTTCCTTTGACATAATCACAACTTTAGTATCTGTTGTGTGTGTGTGTGTGGGGGGGGGGGGGTTGTGTGTGTGTGTGCTGATCACTGATGATCACGTGAAGGATAAATAAACACACCTGTCGTTCCAACTAGCTGACTGCGCTATGCACTTTGGAGTTCTGTGGTCTATGTCGGACAACCCCGCAAAAATGTAGAAAAGAGCTTTCACAGCATGACATTGCACACTACATCACCAAAATACACGAGTTAGCATGCCGGCAAGTCTTTCATCACTGCCAACTGTGCTGCAGTCAGTCACTTGACTCACACACACACTTACTCACTCAGTCATTCACTCACTCACACACACACACACACTTACTCACTCCGTCATTAACTCACTCACACACACACTTACTCAGTCAGTCATTCATTCAGAAACTCACTCAATCTACTTTATCATTCAGTCAGTCACTCAATATCTCCTTCACCCTTTCATTCACTTCCTCCCTCACTAACTTAATCATGACGCAATCATTCTCTTGATTAACATGCTCCCCACTAACCCACATAGCCACTCACTTTATCACTCAACCCACTCACTCGTTCACTCAATCACTCTCTTGATTAACCTGCTCCCCACTAACCCACATAGCCACTCACTATATCACTCAACCCACTCACTCATTCACTCAATCACTCTCTTGATTAACATGCTCCCCACTAACCCACATAGCCACTCACCCGTTCACTCAATCACTCTCTTGATTAACCTGCTCCCCACTAACCCACATAGCCACTCACTATATCACTCAACCCACTCACTCGTTCACTCAATCACTCTCTTGGCTCACTCGTTTTTTTTTTCTCTCTTTCACTCTCTTCCCTCACTCACCCAGCTTTTCGTCTGAGAAAGGGTGAGGCTCCTGCAGGTTCTGGATCTCGGAGCTCTGGATCAGGTAGCTCTTGAGCTGCGTCTGCATCTGCCGGATCTCCTGCAGCATCTCGGTGCTGGAGGTGTGCTTCTTCAGCGT
>NC_045165.1:5377316-5412316 GCF_900700415.2 Clupea harengus
ACAAAGCGAGGTTTATTTATATAGCGCAATTCATACACACTGATAAGTCAAAGTGCTTTACAAATGAGCAGATAGTGGAATATAGAAAATAGAGATTTAAAAAGGTAAATGCATTCTAAAAGAAAACAGAAAAACACAAGAGATTAAAAAATGAAATGAAATGAATGAAAAGTAGAGTGTATTCGATCAGTTAACAAACCGTATCAGAGAACATTTGGGGCTTAAGTCTAAATGTGAAACTGGCTACAGTAAAGGCACCTTTGCTGTCATCAGGAAGTTGGTTCCAGAGCTGAGTAGCATAGCAACTAAAAGCTGCTTGACTATGACTGGTTCTGACAGTAGGTAGCTATTACCATCAGATTTGTCTCCAGTGATCTGAGAGGTCTAGCAGGAGTGTACAGCTGAAACGTATCTGAGGGGTAATTTGGTCCTGTCCCATTTAGTGATTTATTAACAGGCAGCAGTGCTTTAAAAGTATTGGAGTAATGTGGTCAGTTCTTTTCATTTTTGTAAGAACTCTGGCAGCTGCATTTGTACAAGCTGAAGCTGTTTGATGGTCTTTTAGGAAGGCCTGTGAAAAGACCATTGCAGTCGTCAACCATGCTGGAGATAAAGGCACTAAGGTTTTTTTTTTTAACAATATCCTTTGCTTTTAAGTCCTTTTGTGTCAAAATGAATAGCAATCCTTGGTCTCTACTCCTTTTTCCCAAGGTAATACTGTTCTTTGTAAAGGTCCTTTGCACCAACATGGACAATAATGCATTTGATAGTTTTAGGTTTTTGACACTATTTCTGAAACTCTGTTTTTGTGCGCGTCAGAGACGGCTGCATTTGGTTGGCAGCATGTAATGGGCACTTCTCCATTTACGTGCCCAACAACAGAGTCATCAAGAACGAGGGCTGTGGGTTGAACAGGTGTTAAGAGCCGCTTCCGTGGGTGCCTGCCTTTCCGGTGTTTTGGGTTGATCACTTTCTACTTTTCAGTCTCTTCCCAGGGAAATGACTCTCCCAAGTTCCTGAGGCCTCTGTTCTGTGATGCAGCCTTAGGCACTGAGGGGTTCCCCCGGGACGATGATAGGGGCTGAGGCGTTCCCCCGGGACGATGATGAGCACTGCTGTAGTTTGCAGATCTGGCTATAGTGCTGTTATGATACCAGTGGTTCACCGGTCTGGCTACATCTGAGTTTACACCACTTCGCTGGGCCCTATCATCCGCTCGCATGGTTTTTCCTACCATTGCTATGCCGATGATACTCAACTGTTTCTGTCTTTCCCTCCTGAGGACACCACTGTCTCGGCGCGGATCTCGGACTGTCTTGCTGATATATCCACATGGATGAAAAACCACCACCTTCAGCTGAACCTGGCCAAAACGGAACTGATGGTCTTTCCAGCCAAACAGGCCATCCACCACAACATCAGCATCAATATTGACTCCTTGTCTCTTGTTCCATCCAAAACAGCAAGAAACCTCGGGGTCATTATTGATGACCAACTGACTTTCACGGACCACATTGCCTCTGTCTCTAGGTCCTGCCGCTTTGCGCTATTCAACATCCGCAAAATCAGGCCGTACCTAACCCAGTATGCCACCCAGCTGCTGGTGCAAACCTTGGTGAATTCCCGCCTTGATTACTGCAACGCCCTCCTAACGGGCCTGCCGGCTTGTGTGGTGAAACCACTACAAATGATCCAGAACGCGGCGGCGCGTCTGGTGTTCAACCAACCGAAGAGGGCACACGTCACCCCGCTACTCATTGACCTCCACTGGCTGCCTGTAGCTGCTCGCATTAAGTTCAAGTCACTTATGCTTGCCTACAGAGTGCTTGATGGTTCTGCTCCCACCTACCCAAATGCTCTTGTAAGGGCAAATGTTACACCCAGGATGCTGCGCTCTTCTAGTGAGCGTCGTTTGGCACTGCCGTCTGTGCAAGTACGGCAGTCCAGACTATTCTCATTTGTAGTTCCACGTTGGTGGAATGAATTACCCAGCACTACCAGAGCAGGGGCATCCCTCTCTACCTTTAAGAAGCTTTTGAAGACCCAACTCTTCAGAGAGCACTTCCCGTCCTAACTGGCACTTCGACTAGTGCGTAACTTGCAATTACAGCAGTTACATTTCTGCACTTCTTTTTTCCTTTTTATTTCATTTTGTTATATTTCTTATGTAAAGTAGTATTTATTTATTGTTACACCAGGTTCTATTGCTCGTAGCTTGACTATTCTCTCCCTTGTACGTCGCTTTGGACAAAAGCGTCTGCTAAATGACTAAATGTAATGTAAATGTACTCAATTATTCACCTTTTAGCATTTTGGTTTTTGGGTCTATATTCACATTTACATTAAGTCATTTAGCAGACGCTTTTGTCCAAAGCGACACACAAGGGGAACAGTCAAGCTAAGAGCAATAAAAACCTGGTGTAACAATAAATACTACTTTACATAAGAAAATAGAAAAAACGACATAGAAAGACAAATGAAGTGCAAGTTAAGCACTAGTCAAGGTGCCAGTTTAGGGTCTGGCACCTTGCCCGTGCCGTTAGTTAGACGCATTCAGCTGCTCCATCGGCGGTGATATCAGCCTGTAGGGGGGGGCATTCCCTGCATTACCCGACAGAACTGTTGCTGTTCTCACTTTGTGGGGATGCATGCATCTCATAACTCATGCCTCTTTGATGAAATGACATTGATATTTGGTTCCAAAACGGTGGTCATCTATGGTAGCTCAGTGCTCTTTCCACAGCGGCTGAATCTTCGGGTGAATGAACGCATTTTGTTTGGTTCTAGCTTGAAGGTGACTCGCTCTGAAGTTGTTGCCAGTTGACTTTGCTGACTCCCGTTAAGTTGTCTTATTTTAAAACGAACCACTTTAAGTTTAATGTCAATATGTGCCAGTTTCACCAACGTTGTTAACTAATTGTATGACAACGAAAATGAAATAATCTAGAAAGAATGGAGAGGACAGAAAAAGGAACGGTCAAGAAGGAGCGGTGTGAAAGGTCAAGAAGGAGCGGTGTGAAACGCATCAAACTCGCCTGAGAGCAGGAAGCAGGAAGCTACACAGGCATCATAAGGATGGTACAGAAATAGCACAACATAGCTGCTGTATATGTATGAGGGTATCTGTATGAAAACACTGATGCATATGTATGTGTTTGTGTGTGTGTGTGTACGTGTGTGTGTACGTGCGAGCATACGTGCGTGTGGGTTAGAGAGGGAGAAAGAGAATGTGTGTGTGTTTGTGTGTGCGTGTGTGTGCATTTGTGCATGTGGGTTAGAGAAGGAGAAAGAGAATGTGTGTGTGCGTGTATGTGTATGTGGGTTAAAGAGAGAGAGAGAATGTGTGTGTGTGTGGGGGGGGGGGAGGGGGTTAGAGAGAGAGAGAGAGAGAGAGAGAGAGAGAGAATGTGTTTGTGTGGATGTACACCTGAGCTCACCCTGGGTCTCTGCTTGTGGAGGACGTTGGTGGCCCTCTCCTTGGTCACTGCCAGCTGCAGCCACACGGGGCAGGTCTTTATGAGCTTCTCCAGGATGCTGATGGAGGGGAAGGGGGGGAGAGTGGCGGTCGAGGCGGAAGCACTTCCTGTGCTGCTGGAGGTGGAGCCGGAGGAGCTGAGGGCCGCAGACGAGCTCGCCGGCTGAGTGGAGTGTGACCCGCCGGGGGGTCGGGAGCTGAGGGCCGCAGACGAGCTCGCCGGCTGGGTGGAGTGTGACCCGCCGGGGGGTCTGGAGCTGAGGGCCGCAGACGAGCTCGCCGGCTGAGTGGAGTGTGACCCGCCGGGGGGTCGGGAGATGGAGGGCAGCGGGGGTCGGGGGAGGGGCGGGGAGGAGACTTTGGAGGTGAGGGGCGGCGGGGGCCTGGGCTGGGGTGCAGCTGAGGTCTTGGGCTGGGGTGCGGCCGAGGGTTTGGCAGGGCCGACGGCAGGTGAGCCGGGAGCGGAGGCGTGTAGGGCTTGGGGAGGTGAGGAGGAGCCGCTGGTCTGGGGACGGCAGGGGCGGGAGGTTTGTGAGGAGACTGGGGAGCCTCGGTGGGTGTTGAAGAGGGTTTAG
This sequence comes from Clupea harengus, assembly GCF_900700415.2. NCBI lineage: Eukaryota > Metazoa > Chordata > Actinopteri > Clupeiformes > Clupeidae > Clupea > Clupea harengus. Next base: position 5,381,367 of record NC_045165.1, read on the forward strand.
AGGAGGAGGAGGAGGAGGAGGAGGAGGAGGAGGCTGGGAGCGGGGACGAGAGGGATTTGAGGAGAGAGATGGGAGCGGGGCTGGAAGGGGATTTGGGGACAGAGATGGGAGCGGGGGTGGAGAGGGAGGTGCGGCGGAGGGGAGAAGGGGGAGGTCCGGGTGCTGGGGCCACAGGGCAGAGGAGCATCAGGGGGGCAGTGTTGGGTGCAGCCTCTGTGGGAGTGGGGGTGCTGGGGCTTTCTCCGAGGCTGACCGGAGAGAAGGGATCCACCGTCACCCTGGGAGACGAGATGAGAGAGAAGGCTCTTACATGCTCCTCTAGCAACAACATGCTAGCCTTAAGCTAACGACGTCCCCCTGCTACCTCTGAAGCTCTTACTTACTCTAATATACTTTAAAATCCTTAAAAACTTACACTGACAGGTGTAACTGACAGTCATTTACAGATTGGGGAGAAACTGAAGTATTATTTTCAGGCTTATTCAATCTTTCACAGCTGCCTTCCTGTGTTAAACTCATGTGTTATATGTCACTATTTCTCCAGAAAGCAAACCTCACAGTTAAAGCAAAGCATCCAGCCGCACTTTTCTCTCCTAAACTGCAAGCTAACGTCTGTTTAAATCTTTGTGAGGTCGTGACCTCAGCTTATAAACAAAATGCTAAATAAATAAAAACTGCCATCTGAAAATAAAAAAAACCTTAGCCATAGTTGTGATTTATAAGTGGACTAAATTTGAGCAGAATGTTAGCTCACAGTCAATGCAAAAATGGGCAGTAGTTAATATAAGTATCACTTCCTCCTTTTTGTCCAGAAAGAAATGATGATCCAGATGTAGCAAGCAGAGGATGACAAACTGAATATGTTAAACGGCATATTTCAAACTGCCGAGAGTTCTGTCTGTTGTGATTTGAATTAAAAAAGGCAGGCAGACAGACAGACAGACAGACAGACAGACAGACAGACAGACAGACAGACAAATAGTTAGATAGATAGAGAGACAAAAAGAGGGGGGGTTTGAAATATATAAGTATAAAGACCCCATTTGGGTTTTTCTAATGAAATATAGTTCTGTGTCTTTTTAGTGTGGGGAGACTGTGGAAATCCTCAAGTCCCAAAACTAGCTCTAATCCGCTGTTCCATCTCTGCTATGCCTCCCACGGGCTCCACACACACACACACACACACACACACACACACACACACACACACACACACACACACACACACACACACACACACACACACACACACACACAAGGCCATTATGTCTCTTCTCCGCAGCTTTATCTCAATCCGCCTCACATTCTTTCCCAAATCCAGAAGGCTTATTGTCTTTCGCAACTGTTGCTGACTTCTTTAATGATCTCAAAGCTAAGCTAAAACTGTCCACATAATGCTTACTAAAACAAGTCTTGGACTTTTGTTAATAAGACGAATGCGTAAAGTTTGATTTCCCAAAGAGTGAGCTCGCTCGAACACAGACCTGATCTGATCAAAATCAGATCCTAATACTCTTTTAAATTATGCCCTCCTGTTTGTCGTTTTGTGTAGAGGCGTTTGGTATTTCTGAAAATGTAACAGTTCCACAGTAGTAAGAATGTGTAGACGACATGTCTAAATTAACTGGCCTTGGCCTGGCTGACAGTCTTGTCCTGCGTCACTGTGTGTGTGAGACTGAGTGTGTGTGTGTGTGTGTGTGTGTGTGTGTGCACACGCGCGTGTGTGTGTGTGTGTGTGAGAGAGTACTCACCCAGGGGATGCTCCTGGCTCCTGTGTAAGGACAGCTGTTTTCATCATTCTGATGTGCTCAATCCAAAATTGTTCCTTCGTTCCTGAGCCCTGTACGTCACACACTCTTACATCTGAAACACTGCTCCATCTCGCACTCCTCTTTCCCTTCACCTCCTTCCAGCTGTGCGGTATCTCTCTCTCCCTCAATCCCGCTCTCGCTACTCAGGCTCGCCCCAAAAATGAGAAACAAGTGGAGTTAGGAGTTAGAAACGTTTTTTTTGTAAGCTCTCTACTCTTCTCTAATCTCTCTCTCTCTCACTCTCTCTCTCTCTTTCTCACCCTTTCTGAGTTTCAACTTCCTGCCTCAGAGAGAGAGCAGCGGTGTTGTCAGGAAGAGGCAGTCCAGGGTGGTCAGCCAACCCCCTTCCCCCAACCCCCAAAAAACTCCCCCTCAACAACTCTCTCTCTCTCTCTTCAAATGGCCTCTACCGGCACAGATGAAGAAATCCTACACCAGCTCTACTTCCCCTTTACGACACAGTTTTTTTTTTAACTGACATTTCTCCTATCGGACAAATGACTGTAGTCACACACATACATCTGTCAATATTTGCCCAGGCAGATATCAATCATGGCACAAAGTAAAGGCTGTGGGTTCCTTTGACGTATGTGTGCATGTTAGTGTTAGTGCAGCTAGGCCCCTCCTCCTGTCCCCGCCCTCTAATCTGAATTTAAACAAATCCAGATGACGCCCCCCTGAAAAAAAAAGGAAAAACGAGCCTGATGGGGGAATGTGGAGCAAGCATATGGTTTGTCTCACCACTTTTAACCATGTAGAAATTCTCACTCGTTCTCTCTCGTCGTCTTTCTTCCTCATTCTCACTCCGACCAGCCCCCCCATCCACTTCCACTGTCCTGAAACGGTCACAGATTATCGTGATTCATTTCCACGCACAAACAGCCTTGAACTGTGCTCATACAAGCCTTTCAAAAATAAACATTTACAAACAGGACAAACACCAGTGCTATCACGTCACAGCCTCTGCTGCCTCAGCGGGTCTGGTTGGGTTGCTCTTACTCCAGTTTGCTCTCTCCTGCCCGTAGAACACTCTCCTGCCCGTCCCTGACCAAGACGGACGGATCACTTCACTTGGTCCCCGGGCGCCTAAAAGCTGCCCACTGCTCCTGGGGTCCTGGAGGAAGGACAGTCCGGGATGGGATAAATGCAGAGAATAAATTCACTGCGACCTCGGCCTGCGTGTGTGTGTTGTGTGTGTGTCCTGTGTCGCCACCTAAATATGCACGTGTGTGTTGCTGTGTGTCGTTTGTGCGACAATAAAAACGGACTGAAGTCAGCCTTGTTTGTTTGTTTGTTTGTTTGTTTGTTTGTTGTCTTCAGGTCGTGCTGCGGTTTCTTGTTTGGGTTTCTTCCAGTATCCCCGATGGTTGGACTTGGTTTCTCTCCAGTTTTTTTTTCTTCTTTTTTGTTGTTCCTTTCATCCACCTATTCATGCATCCGAGTCCTAGAATTGAATGCAGCTGTAAACACATAAAAAGGTAACATAAAAAAAGAAGAAGATTGTCCGAAGACAATTGAAGAAAAGAATTGGAGAGGACGAGATTAAAGTAATATTTTAAAAGTTTTACGATTTCTTTTTCACACTCTGTTAATCATCAACAGCTAATCTCTATGTGAAAAAGTGTGTTAATAAAGTTAAACTGAACTGCAAGTGAGCTAACATGCTCTCATTCACTTGCATTCATTTAAATGTGCTAGTGCTGAATAGGTAGCAGAACAGTTTTACTCAGGGATATATGGATACGATGCCAATGAACTGGTACGTCCCATCGCCCATTGTCCTCATATTGCAGCCAAATGAGTAGGCACCACTGTGGCTTGTCTTCATGTCTTGTGCCCTGTCCAAACTCAGGAACCTTGGCGTTGGCATTATTTGCCGAGTATGTTTAGAGACATCTAAGCTAGCGCAAGCACGGCCCTGACAGACTGCAGGTGCCAGGGAGAGGCTTCTAGAAGTGTCCATCATCAGAATACTAAAACAGGCTAAATACCAATGGGCCCCAAATTCTATCTTAAAGGACGTAGCCTACAACTTTGAGGAACAAGTAGGCTACTTGTCTTTGCAGTCCCTTAGATAAGATTTGAATCAGTCTAAAGGGACATTCTGGGTTTGTACAAGATAATCTGCCACATCAGGTGCAAACTGTTGCAATAACTTGCATTTCCCCATTCTTAAAACTAAACAGAGTTTGTTGACTCTTGCAGTGGAAGGTGATGAAAAGGATTTGGAGGCTTTAAAATCTAGCAATGTGACATTCATAATACTCCTACTCCATAGTATTCCTCATGAAAAAGCTAAATTAATCAAAAATCAAACAAACAAAAACATGTATTAAAGAAGGTACATCTTTTTTTATCAGTAGGCTATAATCAGCTACCACCTGCCGCATGATACAGTAGGAAGAATATGTGGTTGCAATCTGGTCGTAGCCTATCTTGGCAGTGATATCAAAACGCCATGACAACATCTACCATCATGTATCATCAAAACGCCATGACAACATCTACCATCATGTATCAATGATGAAAAGCTTTGTCCAGACAAGATTTATTTTCAGTTTAGCTCAAATTGGATTTACACTGGAACACCATGATATCACATGTACATCTTCAGTACATTTTCACATGTACAAATGATTCTGCCTTCAACATTCTTCAACTGCTATCGTTCCATTTTATCTTTCAATACAAGTCAATTCAGTATGGTTTGTATTAGTGGCATTAAGTCCATGGTTTACTTGTGGTTCCAAATAGCATGCTTTCTGGTTGAAGTATACAGAGATGTCTCAAGTTATTTTTGGAAATTGACAGATCACTATCTGATGCTACAGATTAGCTTGTACAAACCTCAGATGTTCCTTTATTATGTGTCTGAGCCGCAGAGGTCAACTCCTTCCTCCAAACAATCAAACAATCTCAGCAATAAAGACACAACTGAGGTTATGGCGAACCACATTAGAACATTTCGAGATCATTCAGAAGCTTAAGAAACTGTCTAGTTTAGAGAAGCACTGTATCACGATGGGGAGCATTCAAGACAGCTGGGTGACCGTGGCCATGTCAAGAAGGCAAAAAATATCATCCAATCAGAGAGGGCGACAAAAACTCTCACTGCCTGCACCCTTCAAAAGTTTCACATGCAGGTGACATGGTCTGCGCTGCCCTAGAAGACACACATTTTTCCACTCTTTGTTGAGCACTGGTCTATAAATTGGCCTTTTACACTGAAGAGAATCAGACATATACATGCAAATGAATACATGTGACATCGTCATGCAAAAATACTGAGTGTACTATTTTGACAGAAAGTACATAACCATTTTATATGGTTCATCAAATACAAATGTCAAAATACTAATTTGTACCTCAAATACATATTTTAAATACATGTATCAGAGATACTGCCCATCACTGGCTGACATCTGTACCTGAGCACTGCAGGCAAATGTCCGGTTTCGTAGCGTGTAGACGTATTAACAGGGCCACTACTGTACACTCTATAGCAGGGCGGCTGTTTTTGGTGACGGTTCAGAGCGCACCAGGCAGCTGCTTCCTGTTATCATCGTGTGACTTCCACAAGACACAAGGGTGAGAATGTGGTGGAAGAGAAAGGCAGAAAAGATGCTAGTTTTGAGGTGTGGTTGTGACTGTCCAGTAATTTGACACAGCGATAATTCATTGTGGAGAGAAAAGAAGAATGTGAAGTAAATAATAGTAAAGTAGCCTAATAGTAAAACGGAAAATACAATGTTACCTGGTAGCTTATAGTCTACATTTGATGCCATGTAGGCCTTGCCTTTTTAAAACAGGCTAAAGATGTTACAGGTTAGGCTACAGATATTTCGTAAAAGCCTACATTTTAGCGACTAATTCAAGGCTTTGCTCAATCGATACTGTTCGTTTCTTCTTAATCGTAATACTGTTCAGTAAATAGTAACACAGATTTTTGATGAATACAGCTACTGAACAAACCATGTTTACTACTCAACAAACCGTGTTTAAATATTCACCCTACAGGTCAACCTAGATGTTCACTTCCACGTGTACAAATGATCCTGAATATTCAGTATTTAGACTTGGGTGAGGGGTAGACAGCTTAACCCTTGATTCCTCATCTCCAGTAACGGCATAACACTGCCAGCGAGGGAGGAGAATGAAACAAGGCAAAAACCACCCTGGACTCCTCCTTCTCTCTCTCTCTCTCTCTCTCTGACAGAGGGCTCACTCTTTCCATCCCTTTCCAAAATATCGCCCTACTCAGCGGAAAATCAACTCTGCTGTGGCAGCATCTGAGAGGATATTTCGGTTTATTCAGTAGTCATGATTTCTTGGACCTATGTAAAATGAAACTTAAGTGTTGGCTACGTACAGTTTTTTTGTCTCTCTCAAGAGGACCAATCTCTTTCACGCTATAACTATGTCCGTGACCTAAGGAGCAAGAAGAAAAAGATGGATTCTGAAAGTGACGGAATCCCCGTTAACGTTTGCCTATAGAGAGACCTTACAACAGAGGAAAAACTCTAAGAAAGTAGGCTACAAACCAAGTGAAACTTTGTGGGGAATTAAAGGGACCCCTGCGCTGTAGGCTTGACCAAGGAAGTTGACGAGGATGGTCCCATGTCAGACATCTCAAAACCCCAATTTGACCCAAGAGTTGTCCTGGCAACACACTTATCGTGTTAAGTCTGGAGGAAATATGTAGGAGCTACCATTCAGAAGCCACATACGCTGCTGTGTCAAACAGTAATTAAAGAATGTAACCGAGTTCACACATATTCAATTGAAAACTGTGGCTGATACTTTGGAAATATGCTGGTCAGTTGGTCACCGTACTGCTAAATCATCAGGGAAATTGGTCATTTTGAAACAGATGAATAATTACACAATGCCTTCAGGTTTTCTTGTCTTATTTTTTTTAACAGGGTTTGTCACACTGCCAATGAGCAAGGCAAGTTTCTGATGAACCTGCTTCTCAGGCTTAAATGAAAACCTAATTGTTAGAGGATTCTGAGCGAACAGCCCGCGTGGAATTCTAATCATATCTGCACTTAAGCTGTATTGGGGCAATTTTGCCCTATAAATTCTATTAGCGCTCCAATGGAGGTGCGTGCGTGGCATGGGACATGACAGCTTGTGTGAACAGTACACTGGCAGTATCGAAAGCAACTTTATAGTCGTTTCCCTTGCATATTAAAATGAGTAATACGCACGTATAATATAAATAAGGCTAATAATGTATAAGGCGTCAACATTCCCAGAAAATAAATAAAAAAAACAAACGCGTTCAGCATGAAAATATCAGACGGCTTAACCACCAATAAATTAAATAAGCAGCTCAGTGACATGGTCACAGTGTACCAAGCAGTTCCAAGACAAATTACAGGACATGCAAAAAAAGAAAAGAAAAAGGGAATTGATTCAACCCATGTTTTTTCTACAATCTGGAAAAAAAAGTACTGAGACTTTAATGTACAATGGCTGTATGTAAACTGACATGTCATTGTGTCAACGGGGATTTTTAATTGCCGTCCTACTCATATATATATATTACATATGTCTATGGTCCTACTTACCTCCTCATACAAGAACTGCTAGTCGAAGTTCCAGTCCTGCAACTCCCAGCTTGACCTGCGTTCATATGGAACACAGCGTCCTCTGCTGGTGAATAATATTAAACCGTTCTGTCCAGACGTGACCTTATTAGAGACGGTCTGTGCGAAAGATAAAAAGGTGGTGGCACCAGAACTGGTGATGGATTTCTAGTTTCTAGTTCAATCAATGTGAACGCTATGTGCTTGCACAAGTCAATAGCAGTTAGGGGAATGTAACGCTTTTAATATTACACAATTGCATTACTGTTGCAAAATGTCTCAGTAATGCCAACATGGAAACCATTTGCAAATGCATCTCAGGTAGAAACAATGTGATGATTACTAAAATGAAATAAAACATGAAATAAAATGAAACAAACTTGGTCAAATCAGAAATTTTGACTTTATTAAGAGTTATATCATATATATATATTCATGATGGTTTCAGTTCACCGGTATGATTTTTGAAGGTGGAGATTTAATCGAAGTTTTAGTTCAATTTAAGGTAGACACACCATTCGATAAACTGTACACATTTTTTCACTCACATACGATAAGGCTTCTCTGATATCCACTGAGCTCTCCTCTAAATGACCTATATGTGTACAGAGGTTTAAAAAAAGAAAAAAATTCACTTTAAATTCATCGCTGCTCCATAAGAATTATTAAATAGGTACACACCATCTCAAAATTATACAATCAGATACAAAACAAAACAAAGAAATGTAATTACAAGACATTCATGATAATCATGAGAGACCATACCATGATTTACCAAATAAAAACAAACAAAACAAAAACAACAACAGGAAACAAACAGAAAAGGTAGGACTTCCTCATTACAGATCTTTGGCCGAGATGCATGTCTGTCACAGGATGGAAACAGAACCCATAATGTACATGCAGACTACAGGACAAAGGGGCCAAGAACAGAAATTACAGGCAGGCGTTCACCTCCAGCTAAACATCACAGGGACACCACACTGAACAGCAGAGATGTAGAAAGCTTGAGTAGAATGGGACGACTGTATCCTGTACAATTCCATATTAGAGGATGGGGTGAGGTGTCTTGATTGTACAAGAGGCAAAGTGTGTGTTTATCGCTGTGTGTGTGTGAGTGTGTGATGGTGTGTGTGTGTGAGAGAGAGGGTTAACATATGTTTATAGAAGAGGGCTGAAAAAATAGGCACAGATGGCTCTTAAAAAAAAGGTCCTAATTGTGCAAGGTATATATTTTTTGATGTAAAAGTGTTCCGGCTTGCTTTTAAGTACACTTAAACATCAATACTCTTTTTTTCTTTTTAAAACCTTTCCCTTTTGGGGATATATGAGAATAGGGCAAGGCACACAGGGCAGAACACCAACGAGGGGGTGGTTCACACAGGCAAGGGGAAAAAGAGATGGGAAAACGAGTGAGAGATTGGAAAATGTTGGTGGAGGAAATGTAAGTATTCAAGAGGAACAAACAAACAAAACAAAACAAATTTGGAAGAGGAAGAGGAAACCTCAGTTCCTTCTCGTCTTGAGTCCTTGTGCACACATGCACCGATCTCAGTACAGCTGAATGACTCGAGGGGCATTGGTAGGTCCTCAGTAGCCTGGCGTTCATAAGACAGAGGCCAGGAGAAGAGAGGAGAAGAGAAGAGCAGAGCAGCCTTCACAAGGCGCGCAGGACAGCAGCGGAAGGGCTTGAGAGACTGGGCTCACTGGATCCCACCTGAGACTGACGGGGGGAGGAGGAGGGTTGGTTGCGGTGGAGCCCACCTGAGACTGACGGGGGGTGGAGGAGGGGGGGGGGGGGAGGAGGAGGGTTGGTTGCGGTGGAGCCCACCTGAGACTGACGGGGGGTGGAGGAGGAGGGTTGGTTTTGCGGTGGGCTTTTTTACGGCAGGCTGCATGGTGCTTACCACCGTGGGCAGCTCCAGAGGGGCAGGATGGTCTGGGGGCAAGACTGGAGGGCCAAATCCTCTCAGGGAGGTCTGCTGGGGCAGTAGCACTGGGGCAGTAGCACTGGTGCAAATTTAGGTTTAGGGAAAGGGCACCAATGGGGAGCTCCAATGGGGCACGATCAAGAGAAGGCAAGGTTACCTGAAGGGCAGGTTGTTTGACATAGCCTAAAGGAAGTCTAAAGGGGGGTCTGTTTGGGCATATAAGTTAGTTCAGCTCCAATGGGGCAGGCTGGTTGAGGTCGGCGAACTGGAAGCGGGTTCCCTGAGAAAGATGGGTCCTCTACAGGAGCTTGTTGGCTCTGTGGTTGGCCTCATCAATGCGAACTTTGTTCATTTCAGCCTGAGGGAGGGGAGATGCAGGACGATATGGTAAGTGTCACAACTATTTTTACAATTACGCACACTTAATTAGTCATATAACTTAAAACAAGGGACAGTGACATCAACAATTATGACAAACAGTAGTGAAAACTTACTTAACATACAATGTGGTAAGCAAAAGTAAGAAAATAGACCTAAACGGTTTTTTTTTTTTCCATTTAAATACTATTTTTGCTGATAAATTCACTTATAGGCTAAGTAAATTAGAATGGTCTTTGTATAAGTGTGTGTTTAAGGCGTTGCAATACTGCAGGCACTGATACGGACAACTATCAACTAGATGTACCACATGGCAGTGAGTAAATGGCCACCGCAAGCAGCAATCATCGGGGCCCAAGCAGGTTGCTCAAAGTGCTGGTTGTGATTGAGGAAGCAGAAGAACACTATAGAAACACTAAATAATATATGGATGTTTAAAAAAAAAAAAAGGAAAGGCTGACAAAGCTATGGGAATTCAGAGAAAGCATTCTAACAGAGACTAAGGTTGTGCTGACCTTGTCGGTGATGTTGTCGATGGTTTTGTTCTGCTTCTCGATCTCGTTGCCCATGTCGATGGCCATGTTCTTCAGGTTCCCCAGGATGCCTCCCACCGCAGTCAGGTTCTCCTCCATCTCATCCTCTCGAGCATCATCTGTTACCCTGACAACAGCAAGAACAAGAGCTTACTCACTTGCTCTTCTTTCATAGGTGGAAGATGGAAGCTGACGGATGAGACTTGAACTATGAACTATGACCCCAATGTACAATGCATTCAAAAAGTTCAACTTTCGGATATTGATGAGTCACACTGATGATCATCACCACAAAAAACTTAAAGGGTTTCTCTCGTGACCCCAGGTCTCTGATAGCATGAGTGAGGTGTCTCACTATGGGATACACCCCCTCCACGCAGTCCTTACAAGCCTTCATACCAATACGGCAGCCCTACTGGCTGGCAGTCATGACGCTTGTGTCTGAGGGTAGACCCCTGGCCTCCTATTTAATGTGGAACCCAGATAGCGTCCAGCGCCACGGACGGGTCCCTTGATGGGGAAAGCAGCTTTGAAAACAGGAGTGCGCGGTGCGAGCCCTTTATGAAACGGCACACTAGTAGGTGTTGGCCCACTGATTGTCCCTCAAAACCAACATGGCATGCAGATATCACACCTTAACAGTTGAAAAAAAAGGTTCTTCCCCTTTCAGTTAAATCCTGTCGGAACGACAATACTGAATAAAAGTTTCCCCACATCCCTGTCATGCTATACTGAAAAAGCAGTCGACCATGGAATGTCCAGCTTGTCCGCAGCGTGTTTGCACACATCCTGCAGGTCCATACTGGGGAGTGGAGAGGATTGTGCCTCTGCCTCGGGCATCTGACCTATGTTAGGGGTAATGACCGTTTGGGAAAGGGTAGGAACGAGGAGTTGTCGAAATCCTCCTCCTCATAAGGAAGGACAAAGTCCGACACTCCTCCGTCCTCGCCTCCCTCCAACTCCTCTTCTGAACAAGGGAGAGAGCGTAGAGGGGCGCAGGCATCCAGCTGCTCACTCCAGGACTGAGAAGCTGTGGCGGGCGGCTCAGTAATCATCGCCGCTTGAGGAATGTTAGTTGTGCTTGCGTTGGCTGACACGAGAAGCTCTCAGACAGGTAGAATAGCTTGCCGTGCTAGTCTGCGGTTTTAGGCTTTTCAGCATAAACCGCGTGCAGTGCTCACATGAACCGATTCTAGAATTACATCACTGGCGAAACCCGTGGTTTGGGGCACAGGGGAGCAGTCCCTGTGTGTGCTTGTGCTGGCTGTTCCCGTTTCCACAGCAGCACTGCTTAACGGCGGCAGTGGGCTCAGCATTGCTGCAGCCATCTAGCAGCTGTGCTAAATGGAGACACAAGGTGTAGCTTGAAGAAGCGAGATGTGGTGACCTAGCTTCAACAGTTTAAACTTTGGATAGTTTAGAGTTACCCGTCGAGCTAACAAGTATTGCCGTCGTTTGGAGACAAGCCATCTAGTTCAACCCTACCTGGGCTATGGTGAAGCCGGAGGTCATTTGCCTTTCTCCCTGGCTCGAGAAATATCATCCGTTGACAGTTAATTTGAACGTTCGGCCAAGAGTCGGGAAGTCGAGAATAGCTTCTGGTGTGAAGCGAGAAGAGGTTTTTGGATGACCCGATGATGCTGTGTCGCCCTGTTACACAGTAGGGCGGGATCTACCTTCAGACACAAGCATGATATCTGCCACCCAAAAGGGCTGGATTATTGGCATAAAGGTTTCTGAGGAATACATGCAGGGGGCGTTCCCCATAGTGAGACACCAAAACGAATCCTTGAAAGAAAACCTTTTCTGTTCGGTCCAGTTTAATCAATAGGCTTGTAAGCACACGGATCAACAGCCATCTGGCTTCCCCCACCTTGTGATGTAGCCTCCTGATGCCACGACCACCGTCGTGCCCACCTGCCCGTTGCGCTGGCCGGGGGGCTGGTTGGTGACCACGCCTCCCTCGCCAGGGTCCACACCATTGGCGTCGCGGCCAACGCCCCACGTGCGCTTGTACTTCGAGTCATGCTCAATAGACTTCACCCTGTGTGGACAGAATCATTCATGTGAAACCCAAAATCAACTCACACAGCACTCTCACCGAAGACATACACACTGAAAGAGATGCATTTTGTGCAACTGCGCATAGTAACACTCTGCAAGGCAGTAAAAGTGATAAAAGAACCGAGAGATCATTTCCTAATGCACAAAAAGATGAAAAAATGAAACAGGAAAACAATATAGGAAATTATGTTAAGAGATCTGGCTTCTGTGCATTCACATGTTCATAACAAAGCATATTTATCTTCAATTAGGGTTCCTAATGATGACATTGATGACTGATGACATTATTAATGATAATAATGATAATAATAATAATAATGCATTTGATTTGTAACGCACTCTTCATTCAAAAGAATCTCAGAGTGCCGTTAGCTCATTTGAGTGTGTCTTTGGGCCACTTACTGGTCGCAGAGACACACACACAGACCACAGCACTTGTTGAGGTCACTTACTGGTCGCAGGGACACACACACAGACCACAGCACTTGTTGGTCACTTACTGGTCGCAGGGACACACACACATCCCACAGCACTTGTTGAGGTCGGTCAGATTCTTCTCAGCCTGCCGCATGTCCTCGTTGATCTTGTCCATCCCCTGATCCACCCGTCTCAATTGTTCTGAAAGAGAGCAAGGGACAGAGAGCCTTATCATTCAAATAAATAAATAAATAAGAAATTGTGTTATTTGTTATATTTTGTGGTGTTCCTCAGTGTTCAATAGTTTTTCCCTTTCCATTTATGCAGGTATACAGTGGGGAAAAAAGTATTTGAACCCCTGCCGAATTCGCAAGTTTGGCCACTTGCAAAGAAATGTGTGATCTATAATTGTAATAGTAGGTGTATTTTAACAGTGAGAAACAGAATATAAAAAATTAAATCCAGAAAACTGCATTTTATAACATTTATGACTTAAGTAAGTATTTGAACCCCTAGCAAAACATGACTTAGTACTTAGTGGAATAACCCTTGCTGGCAAGCACAGACGTCAGACTTTTCTTGTAGTTGGTCACCAGGTTTACACACATCTCAGGAGGGATTTTGGTCCACTCCTCTTTGCAGATCCTCTCCAAATCCTTAAGGTTGCGTTTTCAATGGGAGGGAATGAAGGAATGAGGTTCAAGCCCAATATTCCACGTTACATGGCCCCATCCATAGTCCCCTCGATGCAGTGGAGTCGTCCTGTACCCTTGGCAGAGAAACAGCCCCAAAGCATAATGTTTCCACCTCCATGCTTGACGGTGGGGATGGTGTCATATTCAGCATTCTTCCCCCTCCAAACGCGGCAAGTCGAGTTGATGCCAAAGAGCTTGATTTTGGTCTCATCTGACTACATCCTGTCTCCCAATCCTCCTTAGAATCATTCAAGTGTTCATTGGCAAACTTCAGACGGCCCTGTACATGTGCTTCCTTGAGCAGGGGGACCTTGCGAGTTCTGCAGTACTTCAAACCATTACGGCGTAGTGTGTTGCCAATGGTTTGTGACTGTGGTCCCAGCTGCCTTGAGATCATTCACAAGCTCCCCCTGTGTAGTTCTGGGGTTATTCTGCACCTTTCGGATGATCACCGATACCACACGAGTGGGATATCTTGCATGGAGCCCCAGAACGAGAGCGATTGACAGTTGTTTGGTGTTGCTTCCATTTACGAATAATCGCACCAATAGTTGTCTGCTTGCCGATGGTTTTGTAACCCATTCCAGCCTTGTGCAGGTCTACAATCTTATCTCTGACGTCCTAGGTCAACTCTTTGGTCTTGCCCATGGTGGTGAGGTTAAAGGTGTGAAGTATGATTCTTTGGACAGGTTTATTTTATACACGTCACCAGTTGAGATCAGGTGTACCTTGTTAGGCCTAATGAGGACTAATCTGTGTGCTTCTTGGGCACATAACTGGTCATTGGGAGCCAGAATTCTTGCTGTTTGCTTGGGGGTTCAAATACTTATTTTCTGCATCAAATACAAATAAAGTCATAAATGTTATAAAATGCAGTTTTCTGGATTTGTTTGTTGATATTCTATTTCTCACTGTTAAAATACACCTACCATTACAATTATAGATCACACATTTCTTTGCAAGTGGCCAAACTTGCGAATTCGGCAGGGGTTCAAATACTTATTTTCCCCACTGTATGTACTCCGTACAATTTGTTTTCAAGGCTACAGTTATTGATTTAAAAATACACTTGCAGAATTTATGTTTGAACAGACCGGTTCAAAGACAGGGTTAAGGATCCGAAGCTGATTATTTTACATGAACAGGGCACAATGGTTAGGTAAGTGCTAGACCAAAGGTCAGGAGAGCATAAGGGATTTTATTACCAACTATGATTTGTATGGTCATGTATCACACAAAGAGTGAGGTCAACCTATTCATTTTCAGCCCCGGCGAACGGAGACGGAAGGCAGACAGGATGTGTGTCCTCGGCACACACACACACACACACACACACACACTGCTGGGGCATGCCATTGTTCTAGGACAATCTCACATGGAGAAATAGGGGACATTTCCTAAATATTGCCGCAGCATTTCATCGCTTTTGTACATATTTAGCGATGAATGCTGACAGTGCTACAGACAGTGCTTTTGAAATCTGGCCATATGTGTTTATTAAAAATCTTCTATGTTTTACCAGAGCACTGGGAGATGTGCTCAAGTGAAACAAGGGGCAAATGTGTATAGACGAGAGCTTAGTGTGTGAAACACGCCTGTTTGACGCTCGTACAGAGGTCCGGTTCAGCCCAAATACATTGGACTCCATACAGTTCTCTTTTGGAAACTGAGCGTCCGAGTCTGTGCATGTTGAGACTCTGAGCACAACGCTGAGGTCTCATCCTCACTCAATGGGCACAACGCTGAGGTCTCATCCTCACTCAATGGGCACAACGCTGAGGTCTCATTCTCACTCAATGGGCACAACGCTGATGTCACTCAATGGGCACAACGCTGAGGTCTCATCCTCACTCAATGGGCACAACGCTGAGGTCTCATCCTCACTCAATGGGCACAACGCTGAGGTCTCATCCTCACTCAATGGGCACAACGCTGAGGTCTCATCATGGGCACAACGCTGAGGTCTCATCATGGGCACAACGCTGAGGTCTCATCCTCACTCAATGGGCACAACGCTGAGGTCTCATCCTGACTCAATGGGCACGACGCTGAGATCTCATCCTCACTCAATGGGCACAACGCTGAGATCTCATCCTCACTCAATGGGCACAACGCTGAGGTCACTCAATGGGCACGACGCTGAGGTCTCATCCTCACTCAATGGGCACAACGCTGAGGTCTCATTCTCACTCAATGGGCACAACGCTCTCAATGGGCACAACGCTGAGATCTCATCATCACTCAATGGGCACAACGCTGGCGTCTCATCCTCACCCAATGGGCACAACGCTGAGGTCTCATCCTCACTCAATGGGTTTGCACATACGCCTCGTTGGAACCTGACAGCGGAATGCAAATCCAACAGTGTGTATATATAGTGTATGCAAAACGGGTTGCGCTGTTGGGGATACACTTGGTGTGTTCACTCACCCCCTTGCTGGTCCAGCATGTCCATGGTCTTGACACCGGTCTCTTTGCTCTGAAAACAAGACCACAGAGAGGTGAGATTCAAAAGAAAGGAAGAAAAAAAAGCAGTAGGGAGTTGACATCAGCCATTAAACATGATCAACGTGAAGTTCAGACTCTGTAGATTTAACATAAACATAATAACTTATCTTAAAACATTTACAACCATCTTTCTTTTAAACACTTAAAAGGTGCAATAAATAGTTTCTGTTTGACTTGAAAATGAATTCCTACAAGCTAGAACCAAATACAGTGTCCCTGGACCATGTGCTTCTCTGTGCATTCTGCTCATACAGTTCCAGGCCATTTCCTTTTCCCAGAAACAGCGTAAATACACGCATGAAACCAATGAAAGGGAGATCAAGATCAATCATACATTGAACAGGAACACTGGAACATGTACTGCTCCATTAGAATTATATTCAAAATTGTATATTATTATTATTATATATTATACCCCCCACATTGAACCTTTAACATCTGACAATCCACAACATAAGCCCCCCCATTTTCTATTGTATTTGGCAAAGCCATTCTTCCTGGCTGAATTCCAGTGTGGTGGCCATGCGTTTGGAGTCGCTGCACAGACAGCCAGGTGCCAAAGTCCATGTTTATAGAACAGCCTCTGGAGTGTCCTTAGTTTACTGTTTTATACTGGTGGTCTGGAAGACTGAATGTCCAACACTTTAAAAAGCCCTGACGCCTTTATTTTGACGCTACAAATGACGGCAATGACAATTGTCAATGTGTTCCCTGATGACAGTCACAGCCATTATTTCTGAATGAGTCCAGTTGGCCAACTGTGGCTACAGTGGTCCCCGTCACCGTGACAACACGCATGCATGCATGCATGCAGGCCTTACCTCCTCCGCCAGCTGCAGCATGCGTCTGGTGCTCTCCAGCGACTGCAAGACAAACGAGGGGTGGGGGTGAGGCATGTCAATCACAGCTCAAACCAGGGCTCTGTGTGTCACAGAGCACATACAAGTGTGTGTGTGTGTGTGTGGGTGTAGGTGTCACAGAGCACATACATGTGTGTGTGTGTGTGTGTGTGTGTGTGTGTGTGTGTGTGTGTGTGTGTGTAACAGAGCACATACAGGGAGGGAAAGCGCTCCATGCCATTGCCTTTAACTACATACTAAGCACAGATACAGACACATGCATAGGGGCACAGACAAACACGAAAGTCAAAGGAAATGATCAAGCAAGAGATAATAGCAGTAAAGTCAGCCGTCTGCCAGCTGTGAGGGCTATTTGTAGTGGGCATTACAATGATACTTACGTCACGGGGAGTTTAAGAGCTGTGTATTTACTGCATTATATTGTGTGTGATGTGTCATACTTTAAGACTCAGCAGATGTGTTTACTCAGCGGTGTCAAGAAACTCCTCACAGTGTGTGAGTTTGTGTGTGTGTGTAAGATAAGATAAGATAAGATAAACTTTTATTAATCCCGTGAGGGTAATTCAGTTGTCATAGCAGCAAGGTAGTAGGAATAGGAATCAAGTATCTATATACATAAACATCAACAATAAATTAATACAAATTTGAATAAGAATAAAATAAATAGACAACATAGCACAACTCCGCTGGCGTACATTACATAAAACCTATGTTCGGTGTGTGTGTGTGTGTGTGTGTTTACCCGTGTGGTGACGCAGTGTTATGCAGAACAACACACACATGTTACCCATCATGCTCTTCTAAAGCCCAGTCCATTAAGAAGCAGGAGAGAGAGAAAGAGAGAGAGAGAGAGAGAGAGAGAGAGGGAGAGAGGAGAGAGAAAGAGAGGGAGGGAAAAAGTCAAAAGAAGAAAAGAGCATAGATTAGTGTTAGAGAGAAAAGAGGGAGAATTAAACAGGGGAAGACAAGAAAAGAAAAGACTTAATTCACTCTAAAAGGTGAGTACAAGCACAAGATGCCAAAGAACAGAGTTAAATGGTTCAGCGTCGTAACAACACTGCCCAGCTTCTCTTCACTGCTTCCACCGACCTTTCATTAAATGTGAACTTGCAAGTTTTAGTATGTTGTTTTTAGGAGGTTTTCAACTTTTCAGCTTATAACTCAGTTCTCAAATAATAATAACAATAATAACAACAGCAACAACAACCACAACAACGAGAATTAGAAAAAGTAACACTCAATTAAAGGACAAATAAAGTTAGATAGATATGGAACTGTTGTCTGCTTAAGACAAGTATGATGAGGGGATGAGCATGAGAACTGTGCAGAGGCCAAGAGCCTAAGGAAACGCACAGGAATCCCCCCCCCCAACTTCATCTCCATGGAGACCGGCGGACGGGCCAACCTACCTCATCGGTCACTTGGTTGGCCTTGATGGTCATCTCCTCCACGGTCATGTCGGCCATCTTGGTGCTGTCTACGTTGGCGGCTCGTCCCGGGACGCTAAGCTCGTGGCTCTGGGGCCTGAGGAGGGTCACAGTCAGGAGGTCAAAGTTGAAAGGTCATATACAGTAGGAAAACATTGCCCAGACGATTTACTGATCAGGCCTCAGGGCGGGCAAACATCACTTTGACAGGACGGAGTTGAACTGCAAAACAACCTTGGCTAGCAGACAGTTGGTCGTCTGTGGGCACTAAACCCAACCCTGTGGGCACCCAACATGTTCTACCCTCTATCTGTTTCTCATTCAACTGAACTGGACGCCCTTCCTACCGTGCTCAGAGGAAACAGATCGCCAGGGTGACAGACTAATCATATTCTTCTGCTTTACCGTCAAGTCCGTCAGAATCTGCAGAATTTAAAAACCCAGCAGGACAGAAAAGGTTCAGCACATCTTCCAGGCTGTCATATGACTTCTACTCAACTGACTGGTGGAAAAGATTCTCTCAAAGCTCTGAAAGGCTCGATTTCCACATTCAGGTTGCACTCATGAAGAATAGTCCCTTACCATGCAGCCATTTTGACTATCTTGTGTCTCGTCTTTATCGGAACACTCTCTCTGTTTCGTCTACTCAAGGTTGCCTTGCAGTTCTTCCTCCTCACCCAACAAGCTACAGCCTGTTTCAGCCTCGGCAGCCCACCAAAACCACAAGAGAGACAAACTAGACGGGGCACTCAGAGAGCGCAGACCTCTGCCAAGGCCTGTAGGCCCCATCTCGCGATGTTAAAAGAAAGTCACACTAAACTCCTGGATCTGCTCCATAATGTCCTGGGTTCTTTAAATGGGCCACGCTCTACCCCTCCACCAGGTTTCATGGAAATCAGGCCGCCATTTTTTTTGGATGTAACCCTGCTGACGGAGTGACGCACAGACTAATAAAGTGAACAGAACACATAACCGCCTTGGCAGAGGTACAAACCAGCAGAGTAGAGATAAACCTCCTCGCTGCAAGATGAGGGGAAATGATGAGGAAAGAGTTTTAAGCAGCCCAAACATGAGGAAGTGATGTCAAGATGAGGGCCAGCTCACAGGACAGGGTACTGGCATACTCACGGACCAGGAATGTGACCAGGCAGAGGAAATGTACCGACACACATACGCTTTCTCTCTCTCTCTCTCACACACACACACACATGTTCCATTATACTTTTGTCCACAGGGGTCACACACTTATGCTATCAACAGGGACCAGAACACACTCGAACTTGTGCATGCACACACAGACTCATACACATACACGCACACAGTGACAATGAGATAAGATAAGGAAGTTGTCATATGTCTGCAACGGTGACAGAGAGAGTAACAAGTGAGAAGAGGAGGGCGAGGGCCGCGGTGTGTGTGAGAGTGTGTGTATGTGTGTGTGTGTGTGTGTGAGAGTGTGAGTGTGTGTGTGTGAGAGAGTGTGAGTGTGAGTGTGAGTGTGAGTGTGTGTGTGTGTGTGTGTGAGAGAGTGTGAGAGTAAACGCCACAAACAAGAGAGGAGACTTGAAGTGTGACATCTGAACTAGTCACAAGCTTTTCCTCTACGCTGTGTGCGCCTGCAGCAACAGATTTTTAAACACTTCACTTCACCAGAACCATCGTGTCTAAAGAGGTCATCCACATGTCAGACCTCAGAAATTTTGATGAAGCGACAGATTATGTTAACAAAATATTTTGAGTATTTTAGTTTGATGAAAATCTCTGACAATGGTTCCTGCCACCTGAAAAGACATTTACTGACATCTTTAAGATGTGTTGTCATTTCCCTTAAAGATGTCAAACACATGACAACATTAAAGAGATCTAGAGAGACTAGATATATGACATTTTCCATTTCAGTTATTCCTCTAGCTCAGGGGTTTTCAACCAGGGGTCCAGGCACATCAGTGGGCCGCAAATTACTTTATAGTCAGAATGGTGGTCCCTGGGACAAAACCAGTTGAAAACCCCTGCTCTAGCTCCATATCCTGCCATTGCACTGCACTCTCTCTCTCTCTCTCTCTCCTCTGTTCTCAACTGCTTCACGTGACCTTTTCTGGTTTTGCAATGGCCTTGACCGACAGTGTGCACTCCTCCCTCATTCACTGCCCTTGCAACCCTAACTAGAACGCACAGAACGCACAGACCACACATCCGGCTTAGAAAGAAAATTGCGTTACAGGTCATGACTGTAACACAGTCGGCCTACCACAAAGAACACCTCCCATCCCGAGTCACTGATACACACTCAGACAGATGCCAACACTCACTTCCAGCCTTTCCACCCAAACCTGTTCTCCTGGATCTGGAAAAACAAAGCCCTTACAGTCAACAGTCACCTGTTGTCACTCTCTATCCCAGCCGCCCTCCTTTCCTTCCTTACTGAACAACCAATCTCTTGTAGCCTCGAACATACCATACAAATTGGCCAATTTAATGGCTCCCGGGGGGGGGGGGACGACGACGACAGCAAGGACCCTAAACAACCAACTACTGGTCAAATTATGTATTGCAGTGCTTTTACGGTACAGTAGCCTGACAACGAACCTATTTGGTGATGAGTTTACAGCCTACTTTTTACTTATATAATAACAAGACCTCTGGTCAAATAAAACAATCTTTCACCAATAAAATATTAAAGTTGAACTAATTGATGAAATGAAATTGAAAATGTTTAACTGCCCAAATGTAGAAACACTGTTAAAGTAAAGCTATGCAACAGCTGATGGGTAACTGTTTAATTACAGGTAATAGGCTATATGAGTGTGTCAAGCAGGTCATGAGATGACAACTCTCGTCATAAAACATTTTCTAACATGCTGAATTCAGACCGACCACATGACCGGTCACGACGCATTCGTTACAAATTAATAGTATGAGCGCTAACGTGACAGCTGCCTACTTCCTCAACGCTACCTGTTTTACCAATTTGAGCTCAATTGCTCGAGCTAACTGACTTTATATTTTCTTTTATCTGTTTCATTTGTCAATTAGTTTAACAGGTCTCAGGGACTGAGAAAAAGCCACCACCGGTTTAAGACCAAACCTGTCCCGCACCTAATATTAGTAAACAGAAACTTAACCTTACAGCATTTTAGTGTAACTTAAAGTGTTAACAGCTACAACATTTAACCTTACCATCAGAAGGTAGAATCACATTGGCGTACATTTGAAGAAGTTAAATGGTTACCTTGATTACGTTAATGTCCCACGCACCAAAGAGTAGTAGTTTGTTTAGTACAGCTCCCTATTCACAGAAAATATCCCGACTTACTGTTTAACTGCACTCATCTTCTCCGAAAGTTGTCCAGATATTATACTTGCCTATGTACTCGCCAGCTAGCCTGCTAGCGTCGGCTAAATTGTTTTTTTTGCGCTGACAAACCACCTCTTAGTGCATGTTAGCTTCTTAGCTAGCTCGCTCGCAAACTTGGTTTCCTCCTTTGAATAAAACTGCCAATCCTTTTTCGATTTGTGGAATTATTGGTCAGCAAGACGGAAGATAGTTGTCCAGACACTACTTACAGCAATCAATGACTCCAAGTTAAAATTCCTTCCGAGGCTCTCCGACAACTATCTGCGTGATCTGAAATAGTTCCTAAAATTCCTCCAGACAACCAGCTTTAACTTCCTCTTCTTCGTTGTGGCGTTGTTGCAAAGGGTAACTTGTGGCACTTTAACGTCACCTAGTGTTCTGGAAATGAAAGACCAAGGCACCGGCAGTCTATAAACCCCGCAAACTAGCTTTGTGGTCCAGTGTCTGAGAGCATAATTTAATATCGAGAAGAAATAAATTACAGAAATGTAAATCAATTGATGGGAGTGTCTATACAATTTAGATATGTTTAAGTTAGATTCACAAGCTACACAGGTAATATGCCTGCCAACTATGTTTTAGACCACAAACCTGTATGAAGAGAACCTTACATGGGTGTGAGTGACTTCTGGCCTATTTTGATCAAATAAATGGAATCCAACTTCTATTACTGTACATGATGTCTTTCTGCACAGCCATCCCCTGGAGGGTCTCTCTCTCTCTCTCTCACACACACACACTCACACACACACACACACACACACACACACACACACACACACACACACACACACACACACACACACACACACACACACACACACACACACACACACACACACACACACACACACAAAAATGTGACCATCATAATAAAGAGGCTTGTTTCTTCTCCAGGTTGAAAGGTTTATTAGATAATTCCTAGGACTTGTTTCCCCCCTGTACTATGACCCCGTGCTTTCAGCATCTCTTTTTTATATTAAAAACATGGCTTCAGAGTAGAAAATGCTGATGAAAATAATGAAACAAATTGAGGTGAGAATAAACACATACAATGGATGATTTGTCCTGAATAATACTTTACAGAAATTTAAAGCGGCATTGAGAGTAAATTGAGTGAATATGATAAAAAAAATGAGATGACTGCATATGAAGACTTGTTATGTCTTTCTTAATGAACCCCATGGTTAAACACACAGACCAATCGGCTTACTTCAGGTAAGCAAAAGAGGTGATCTATTGGGTTTGCCCTTACAGACTCTGCATTCAATTGACTTTAATATCTCAGGAATTTCCTGGACGATATTTTTTTCAAAATGAGCCCACTCCATCCTCTGTCTTAACCATGTCAGAAAGCTAGTCAGTCAAGAGTCAACCAGGTAGACACACAGATACTACTTGTTTCCTCACACTGGTTTGCATCAAATACTGTCCAGTTCATGCATGCTGACTGATGTAAAGGAAGACAGAATAAAAGGAAGAGAAAGTTCAGGAAAATTAGAACCTTGGGCAATGGACATGTTTGGAATATGTGGTGTGAGATGGTCTGAAGTTATTAGGGGGCTTGAAAATGGATGAGAAAAGATATCGACTAGAAAAAAATATATCTTTTAACTTTTCATCTTGGGTATAAATGTTCCTAATGTTGATTACAAACTTCTGTAATTGTATGGTATTCATAAAGATATTAGTAATTAACGTATCTAGTCATCTGTATGAGCTTACCAGTAACGGAATAAAACAGTCCACAAAAGGACCCTATTTTTTTCTGAGAGAGTTTTCTAAGTACATCTTTCTCTTTCTATCTATCTTTGGCACCTTGCAGCAACATCCTGATTACCCTTCGCATCACTTCCTGTCTCTCCCTCTACATTCATTTTCAAGTCACATTCTTTCCGTGTCCAGGCCACCGTGTGCAGCTGGTATGGAACAGCAGCTCACTCACAAAACTGACCCACGGGGGCCATCTTAGCTTGTCCTGATTTCTGACTCTCTTCCGTCTGTCTTTAGCTTCCTCTGTTTTTCCTGTCTTTCAGCTGACTGTGTTCCTGTTCCCAGACGCAGTGTAGTCGGAGTGGTATGTACTGGATGTGAGAGAGTTGGACACCCGTGCATGGGTTTGCTGCCAGATGTGCAGGACGGCATCAGGTCCTTTCAAGAGGCTAACAGACAAGCCTGAGATTTCAAGGTGGACATATTACCAGATCATAGCACCATATTCATACCAGGTAATAAACTCAGTCATGCATTTGGTTAGATAAAAAAAAAAAACATAGGTATATGCATGATATGCAAAGTTTAATACAAAGTTCTTGAGAACAATTCGGTTATAATTCTAGCTTTTGTACAACACATTTAGTATTACTGTGTCAAAGCTTGTTTCTATAGCTAACATATTGTTCATCGTAAATCTCAACATTTGGAAAACATATAATCTGTGTAATTCCTGGTAAGATTCTTGTTCCCCTGTCGCCTACACTTGAGAGCGCAAACAGACATGAACATACTGTATGCTTTCAGTGGCTGTACTGCATACCTGCCTGCGTATTAGGTGTTCTTGTTGTGCTTTTTGACTATACAGTACTGTACAGTGAATAACACTCACAACATCACCTGTTGGCGAAACAGAATTGAAAAGACTACACCTTCTATATCCTAGCCCAATAGAGAGTCAATGATGATCAAGTAGGAGCTCAAGCACTCTGGATGCAGAGAAGCACAGTATTACTTTTCACAACCATTTCTTTGTGGATTATAAGGCAGATTAAGAAACACCACTCTTTGACAAGGCTTTAAAATACAAGGTTACAAGTATATACTCAAAACATGCCCAAGAAGAAGAAGAGAAAAGAAAAAGAAAAAAAGAAAATATTACAAATAATCTTTGGTTGAAAGAGAGTGAGCAGAGCATTCCTGTGCACTTGTACTATACTTGGTGACAAAGTGAATTTGGGTTGTGTCCAAGACGAAACAAAACAAAATAAACAGTCAAACAAGCGAAGAAAAAAACTAAAAATAAAACAAACAAACAAAGAAATGTGTGATGACAGGCTTAAATACAGGCAGCAGTGTTGCATCGTTACTGAAATATCAGGAATATTACCAAATACGGATAAACCTTACAAATCATTATAATGTAAAAATAAAATATAGATAGACAAAGAGGAAAAATCATCTCATACTCCACTGAATATGATAATATATTCCAGCGCTCTTACTCCCTGGCCAGAAAGCACCTTATACTCTGGTGCTATATCTGTGTCTGTATCAGTGGCCACCCTATCTCTCGCTCACTCGCTCGCTCACTTCTTCTTGGTGAACAGGCTAAACCTCTTCTCCTTGTCCTTCTTGGCGGAGGAGGCCTCGGGGATGGTGGATGAGGACGGTGGGGGCAGACTGCGGGCCCTGGAGGCCCCTGAGGGCCCGGGGGTCTCTTCCTCCATCGGGTGCATGGTGGCCGTCTCCAGATTCTGCGTCCATCTCTGGAGCTCATCCTGCAGCGGACGGGAACAGAGGGAGCAGAGATGGACAGGAGTTTAAGGAGCACTCAAAGAAGCCTTCGGACCTCCCTTCAAGGTTCTGTTCTTAGATGTTGAAGGTTATTATGAAAGACACATGTTATGAAGCAGTGAAGTTGATTGAATGGGCTGTTGATTGATCTCACTGATGGGTGGGTGGCTGGGTGAACTTACCTCATCTTTGCACTGGAACAGATACTCGCTGCCATCTCCCAGCCTGCACAATACAGGAAGTAAGAAGGTAAGAGAGGAAGCACGGGAAAGGCAAATGTCAAATCGTTGGCACACAAACAGAATATCACGCCGACATCTTTCTGCTGGCCACAAAGGCCTCATACCGTAGCTTGAAGACCTGTTTCTTCTTCTTGTAGTTGCTCAGAACCTCACAGGAAGAATTGCTGAGCACCAAGGGGTCTTCACCATGGTATGTGACACCGTGACCAAAGCTCTTGGCGTCTTTGTAAAAGGAGAGCTGTCCTGGTTTCAGCACACAATACAGGTTGTTCCAGGACCTGGAGGAAGAGCGGTGAAAGCAAGGGCAAATTAATAAATAAATTAATGAATGAAAGAATATTTCTGATTCACGAAAAAGAAATTAGAATTTACGAATATCCAGTCTGAAACTAAATGTTCTAAGCACCTTTCATAAACTTCCTAAATAAAACAAATATGTCATATGTCACATTAGTTTATTTTCCTTCTTTTGCAGCCGTGATGAATTTGATGCCGTATATTGATGTTTTCCAGTTCTAATTGGTTGTTACATGGTAATTCTTGTGTGAGCATAGAAATGCTCATATGGGGGACTGATGGAACCGAATTTTGCTCTTCTGTTATTTTGTATCATCTGATTCTGTAACTCATACCCCTGGATGTGTACTCTGTCTGTCTCACTGAGACCTGAATCGTTAGCATCTGAACCCCTTCCCCCCACGATAGCCTCCTTCCTGCTATCAACAACCCCCCCCCCCCCCTTTCACCCTTTGTCCTCTGTTCTCACCCCCACCCCACTGTCTCCACTCCCTGCTATTATCTATAGGGTGTGGTCTTAATACCACCACCCCTGTATTCTACCTGACTGAATGGTATAAAAGGCAACATATTCATACAGTCAGGTAGGCCATTCTCTGAGCAACACACTCAGAGGGAGTCTCCACGCTGAAATAAACTCCAGAAATCCTGACTGCGTCTTCCGGTCCGTTCTTCAAGTTTGGCGTGCTCATTAGATTCTATCAAATTGGATGACCTGTACCATGACATAAAACAGTGGCAACAAAAAAGCAGATTCACAACAACAAGACTGGGAGCGTGTAGGAGCCTGCACCCCAGAAACGGACCTGTTAGAAGCCTTCTTGCCCGCTGGCTCCAGCTCATGCTTGCGTGTCAGGGTGCCCTCTATCATGGCGGCCTGTGTTCTGGGTGGTTCGGCGGGCAGCGTCTGGGCCTTCTCGGGCTCTCTGTCGGCCGGGCCACACAGGGAGGGGTCGAGCTCGATGGAGCCGCTCTCCTGCATCTCTGACACCATGGGCACTGTTGAGTCCCCCACGGTGCCCTCTGTGTGACCTGAGGTGGGGTCCACTGCCGCTGACTATAAACACACACACACACACACACACACACGAACACACGCACGCATGCACGAACACACACGCACACACACACACACACGCACACACACGCACACACACGCACACACACACACACACACACACACACACACACACAAACACACACACACACACACAAAATATGCATACATACACATAAGATAGATAGTTAATTTTATGTAATTCAAATGCTTGATAACATTTCTAATTTTTTAATGACGAAATAAAATATTTTTTTCTTCTAATGTTGTCACTGTAAAGTGTAGCAGCATCACTGTCACGGTCATACCAGGACATTACAGCATTCAGAGCTAGAGAAAAGGTGCACTAACACATCTTACCATTGACTGCTCTTCTGTTGTATAAAGCATGGAGGAGTCCTCAACAAATCCTGTGTCTTCTCTCCTGCAGAGGGGGTACCCAGTTAACAAGGAGAGTAATACATGTTGCTCTTGGCGTTTCCGTGTGTGTGTGTGTGGGTCTATGTTTGTGAAAGAGATAGAGAGAGAGAGAGAGAGAGAGAGAGAGAGAGAGAGAGAGAGAGAGAGAGAGAGAGAGAGAGAGAGAGTTACCTGCTTTCCTTCTCATCGTCTGTCCTGTACTGTTGCATCTCCTGTTGCAGCTGCCTAATTTCCAACAATTCAAGCTGACAGAGGGAGAGAGACAAAGAGGCCAGCCTGTTACCAATAAATATTTCACACAATGCACAAGTACTCTCGCTGACTCTCAGACACACACACACAAATATTTAATCTTTACACTGCAAGTTTTTATACAGTTCAGACAGTACACTTCATGTTTACTAACACACACATACTAACCTTCTATTCTATTCAATGCATTTCAGACAGCAGATGTATTCTCTCTTTCTCTGTGTCATACACACATACACACACACACACACACACACACACACACACACACATACACACACACACACACACACACACACACACACACACACACACACACACACACACACACACACGCAGAGAGAATCTCCTTACTGTGGTGAGGCGCTCCAGGGCTGAGAAGCGCTCCTCCCAGGCAGCGGTGGACTTCTCGAAGGCCTCATGTCTCTTGAGGAGCTTCTCCACCTCATCCACGTTGTGGCCCAGGTCTCTGCTGGCCACGTAGGGCTCCTGGGCCACCAGCCAGGCCTCCGCCACCGACGCGTCACGGGCAAACTGGCACACCTCCAGCACTGGGGGACATTCAACACACAACAGCACATGAGCCATGGGGGCCAGGAAACAGGTCTCAGTGTGTGTGTGTGTGTGTGTGTGTGTGTGTGTGTGTGTATAGGAGTACCAGGGTATGGTCTCCGTGTGTGTGTGCAAAGGATTGTCTGTCTGTGTGTGTGTGTGTGTGATTCAATATTAAAGAGCTTCTGTATGTGATTGAGTTTTGTGATAAGAGAGAGCCTGTGCATGCACATGTTTTGTGGACGGGATTAAAAAGCGCTGATCTCACATAATCTGAGCCAATCCCATCGGTCGTCCCACTTGAGCATCATCTCCTTCTTCTTCTCCACCATCTGGAGCAGCTTCTCTTTGATCTGAAAGGAGAAGCGGGCGGCTTAAAGCGTGCGGATTAAAGGAGGGCGGAGAGGGAGTGGCAGCCACACCGAGGCCGTGTGGCCGCGGGTGACATGACCTTCCCAATCACGAGTGGACAATGTGGGGATGGCAGCCAGCTAGAGTTCCGAAATAGCCAAGAGCAGGGGGGGTGGTGTGTGTGTGTGTGTGTGTGTGTGTGTGTGTGTGTGTGTGTGTGTGTGTGTGTGTGTGTGTGTGTGTGTGTGTGTGTGTGTGTGTGTGTGTGTGTGTGTGTGTGTGTGTGTTTGTGTGTGTGAGTGTGTGTGTGTGTGTGTGTGTGTGTGTGTGTGTGTGTGTGTGTGTGTGTGTGTGAGTGTGTGTGTGTGTGTGTTTGTGTGTGTGTGTGTTTGTGTGTGTGAGTGTGTGTGTGTGTGTGTGTGTGTGTGTGTGTGTGTGTGTGTGTGTGTGTGTGTGTGAGTAGGAGGGGATTGGGTGTGAGGGCTCATGGAACTTTCTGTTTTTAAACGAACTATTCCAGCAGCACACGGACTGACGTGACAGGAATTAGAGAGGGAATGCAGTGCCCCACCCCCGCCAGAGACGGCTGACTGTAGCGCTGATCGCTCAATGCCAGACCTGGGCCACATCCGTTCCAGAGCTTCTCAACAGTTCTGCTTTTATAACGCTCTGCTTTCGGTTTTTAATGAGACCTGCATTAATGGCATTGGTAATATTTTACCTCTTTACTCACTCGTTTCCCATGACAATTGCATTCTCGAATAAATTCTGGTGGCATGACATGTACTTTTTGTCCAGTATGTTCATTATGCCACTAAACTGAATTTGTCATTAAAGTGGAAAGCTTCCTCAGTTTTAATATAACTACAGGGGCTACAGTAGGGTTAGTGATGACATTGAGTTTCTTAGATTGAAAGACTACAGCACTCTAAAACTTCTTTTGACATTCCGACCTTTGACCCCGACTCTGAAACCTCACCTCAGCCGAGTCGCGGTGACTGCGAGCTAGCAGTGCCCGGCCATGGTCGACACACTCGGTGAACTTCGGCACCCGAGTTTCCATTTCAGAACGGATTCCCTGGTGGTACTTCATCAGGAGCTCCACAGAGGACACGTTACTTATAGCAGCAAGAAGAGAAGAGAGGAGGAGGAGGAGGAGGAGAAGGAGGAGGTGGAGGAGGAGGGGTCAAAGAGAGAGACAAAGTATGTTATTAGACACAGCTTCACTGAGCTCCCTTTTTAAATAGTAACTTCATCAAAAATCTAAAGTATGACCATCGACGATGCAGATGAGTATCAACACTGTTCGTGTTATCACCAAAACTGTCACCAGCCACAGTCATTATTACAATCACCGTCTGTTACGTCAAACTGACCACCATTAAGATTTCCATCCCCATCCTCAGCCCCTCTGGCCAGCCTCTCTCTCTCTCTCACCTGGGCTTCTCCTGGGTCTCGATCTGCTGGATGATGCTCTCCATCCAGGCCATCAGGTCTCTCACCATGGTGAAGAAGCGGAACTTGTCCGCCGTGTCCACCAGCTGAGCCCGCCGGCCATCGCAGGCATCCAGCAGGCCCTTCCAGGCCTCCATCACCTCCTTCTCCGTCTCCTGGATGGCAGTGGCCTGGTCGCCAGCGTACTGGGCGTGCAGCCGAGCGGCCGTCTCCTGGAACTGCTGGACCTGGAGGGGGAGCGTGAAGGGGGGAACAGAGAAGGAACGGGAGGGATGGATTATTATCATTCTCTTTAATTAGTTACTTTAATTTCCTGGATTTAAAAATAGTTAAGATCTAGTTAACCTGAGAGAAAAGGTATTCACTTGCAGATATGATTTTAGTTATAGTTTAGTGAAAATGGCTGGAATGACTAGATGCAGCAGTCCATCTTTGACTATAACCTTACAGTATAACCTAGCTTGAGACTGCAGTGAGAGGCTTGTGGGTATACCTGTTTGCCCAAAGTGCTGATGTCCCTCTCAAAGGCAGCGTGCATGCGGTGGAAAGACTCGGCCTTGCTGAAGTCCTCTCCCACGTCCTCAGGAAGCTCGTTCTGTTTCTCGTGGATCTGCCCCACCAGCTCCTTACCGTCGTAGAAGTACCTGACAGCAAACATCACGACACATTACACAGCAGGCAGTCATCCATACACACGCACATGAGGTCACTCAAATATTGACAATGGCTGTTCATCCTACAAGGCAATACTTATAATAATAATAATATAATATTATATAATATAATAATTTGGACTATATCAAATCTGCTCTGCCTGCAGCGGTCCAAGCCACCTCGAACTTTAGTTCATGGAGAGTTCTGAGCCATATTCTGAGAGACTGAAAAGGACTAAACTTAATCTACACTTATGAGGAACCATGTGATTTGGCAAGGGATGTGCTAGGAAACAAAGGATGAGTGAGCATTAAAAGCTAATGCCAACAGGTAAAACATAATGACCTGTAAATGACACAGCTATTATACAGCTATAATGTCATTAAGTTTTTTGACTGTTCATAAACCGTAGTATCACTTTTAAAACACATCTCATTACATGGTCATTTTATTTCTCCCTGCAGAGTGTAGAGCCATATTTGTGTCACATTTGAGCATCTTCAAAATATTATAGATATTCTATATTGTATATTTTATATAGTCATGAAAATTACAATTTGATGTAAAATTAATATTGAAGCTCCACATAA
>NC_045165.1:5414816-5437316 GCF_900700415.2 Clupea harengus
ACCTTGGCCTTCTCGTCAGAGATCATGTACAGCTCCTGCTCGCCGATCCAGGCCTCGGCCTCGTCGGCGTCGTTGAAGTACTGCTGCGCCTCGTTGGAGGCGTTGAGCCGCTGGCGCCGCTCACCCATCTCGTCCTGCAGCCGCGCCCACACCTCCGCCAGCTCCTTGGCCTGCTCCCTGATTGGCTGCGCCTCCGGGCCGCCCTCGGCCGCCGCCGCCATGCGCCGACCGCGCTCCTGCACCTCGTCCACCCGCGGCTGGTGGCCCTCGATCTCCTTCTGCAGAGTCTGGAGGAAACAAGGTTAGTGGAGGGATGGAGCTACCCGTTTGTATTTGTATTGAATGAAGCACTCAGTTGCTTAGATAAGATGCATCATAAGGAACAGCTGGGGATGTTCTGGTCTGATGTCTCAGTCTAAACACTAAAATAGAACCTGTGAATATCAGCAAGGTTAAAGGTGTTGATTCAATAATCAGCTGTTATTTAAAATGCAAAGGTAAAGATGTGAGGGACTCACCTGGTTCTTCTTCATGAGGAGCTGGACTGACTGGAGATTGTTACCATGCTCCTGTGACGTTGCCAACGGTAACCTCTCCTCCACCCACAGCTACAACACAATGACACACACACACACACACACACACACAAAGTGTTACTTCCAAGAATAGAAACTTTAGTGTCAAATGTCCACACTATGACTACTACTATTTACTCACAATCTCATCTGCGACGTCCCTGTAGAACTGGTGCACTGCCTTGGCTGCCTCGAGCTTGCCGCGGCGCTCGGCGAGGGGAGTGAGAACCTTCTGGAACTCCGTCTGCAGGGCCTGCTGCTCGGCCTCCATCTCGGGGCGGTCCTCCCTGAGGGGAGCGTGCTTCTGCGCCGCCTCCTGCAGCTCCTGCAGCTCACGGCCGTGGTCTCGAACCTGGTTCTCCATCATCTGTGCGCGCCACACAGGTCCAGCAGGATGTCAGAGTGAGTCAGAGTGAGTCGTGTTGACGCACACAGTAACACATCACATGAAACCAGAGAGACACACCAAAACACACACACTCACACACACACACACACACACACACACACACACAGTCATCCTCTTACTGTCTTTATTTCACTCATACCTGCATGGATACACACATGGATCTCTCTTTCTTTCTGTCA
The DNA here is from genome assembly GCF_900700415.2 of Clupea harengus. Taxonomy (NCBI): domain Eukaryota; kingdom Metazoa; phylum Chordata; class Actinopteri; order Clupeiformes; family Clupeidae; genus Clupea; species Clupea harengus. Next base: position 5,415,980 of record NC_045165.1, read on the forward strand.
CACACAAACACACTCACACACACACACACACACACACACACACACATACACACACACACACACACACACACACTACCCTCTGTCCATACCTGGTGCTTCTTGAGGAGCCTGTTGGCGCTGGCCAGGTCCTTGACCTCGTCGTCTCCCTTGAGCTCGTTGTGGAGCTCGCCCAGCCACTTCTTCATGTCGGCCTGGCTCTGGTCGAACAGCTCCGAGCGGTTGGCGTCGAACAGCAGCCGGGCCTTGTCCTGCGTGGTGGACTCCAGCTTGTCCCACAGGTCGTGGAGCTGGGCCAACCGGTCCGTCACGATGGGCTCGAACTCGGGCTTGGACTGCATCAGCTCCTGCCCCTCCTGAGGGGACACACGCATTATCGTAACGTTGTTAATTATCGGACGGCGTGTGTTATGTGGCAAACGTCCGCGTTGTCACGTTAATCCATTATTAAACTGAAGTCATAGAGTGTTAATCCATTATTAAACTTAGCATTTTGATTGTTTAACAGAGTGGCCGATATTTGACACTGTCCGATAACTGACATAGCTACGGTAGGAGTCTAACTAAGGGAGCGCTAATGCACACAGGGGGCAGGTTCTCATTAGCAAGGACAGCTACAGGATAAGTGGTTCTGCAGAGTACAAATAGCATGACACATGAGTTGACACAAAACACAAAGGCTTGATAGTTCAGTTGGTTCTAGGATAGAGAAGTTGGATAGAACTGTTGTTCAAGTGCGTTCTCCATTTTGTAATTTGCTTGCATGCCATCTTTATAACACACCTTTCAGTGTCTGTTGTTGTAATCTTAGCAGAAAGCACATAAACACTTAAAAACAAATCGATATACGTCTGGCTCTGCAAGTCTAGAAGTATATAGCTGTATAATACCTTCTCCACTCAAACTCACAACACACACACACACACACACACACACACACACACACTCACACACGCGCATTCACACACCTGGTCAATGTTATTGAGCCAGTCTTTGTTAGAGGCCAGCTCAGCCATGAAGGCCTGGTGCTTCTGCCATTTGCTGTGGAGGTTCCTGGCCTCGTCGTACGAGGTGTCCTGGGCAGTGAGCATCTTCTCGTTTATCCACAGCGTGAGCTAAGCACATGGGGACAGAGAGAGAGAAAGAGTTAACAGGGAGGGAGAGAAAAGAGTGAAGAGGAAGAGAAAGAAAGAAGCAGAGGGAGAGAGAGAGAGAAAGAGTTAACAGGGAGAGAAACGAGTGAAGGGGAAGAAAAAGAAAGAAGTAGAGGGGGAGAGAGAGAGAGAGAGAGAGAGAGAGAGGGGGGGGGGGCGGGTTGAGGTAATAGATCAACATGAATATAATAACGAACTTCAGAATAGAGCATCGGATTGGAAAGGTGTAGTGTGATAATGGCCGCTGAGATAGAAGAAAATCACTCACATCCTGAGTATTCTGAAGGAAATGTTGAAGGTCCCGGTTGTCTTTCAGTTTCCCTGACACCTCGCTCGCCTTTCTTCGATTCTTGTTGTATCTGCGGAGGGAAGGCACACACACAAACACACACGCACACACAGACCCACACACACACACACGTACACATGCACACACACAAACACGCCAAAAAAAAAAGAGGTCGATCAGCAGTCAACTTCAGCTCTAAAATCATCAATCTCTCAACAAAACGGCAGCTCTATTGTTGAACTCTTTTCCCTGTGTACACAAACAGCAACTCTACACACGCGCTCTTCCCTTGAACTCCTCTGGAGCAAAGGGAGGACTATATTACATTGGGAGAGTTCTCTCTCTCTCTCTCTCTTTCTCTCTATCTCTCAGAAAGGATCGATAAGCATCAGGAGGCACCCCCCACTCAGAGGATGCGCGGATCCAGACAGACTCTGGCTAATGGCTCTCGCTGGCCCCCCTCTCCCATGTCAAGGCCCCCGGAGTACTGCTGATCCTGCACTAGTAGAGCACAGAGCTCTGGCTCTGACTGACTGGTGTCGTTAGCAATCGGTGCGTATGGGAGGGGAAACAGTGAGCAACTCTTGACGTACTGGTGCAGTCGATGGCATGTCACTGGGAGATTTAAGGGGGGAAAAAAAACCCTAGTTGTTGGCAGGACAGTTGTTGGCTGGTGGTGCCTAACAGTTAGAAGCTAACTGAATAGATCCCTAAAGCAGAACCGTTCCGTCAGTGGTCTAGAACCAACTCTGTTGAGCACTATGCAGAGAGCAGGAGGAAGTGCCATGAAGGTCACTTTACTGGAGCAACCAAAGACAGTGGGGATATAAAGAGAGCTGCTGCTTTAGTGAACTCCTTTAACTGAGCTACAGTCAACGCAGAGTTACTAATTGGTAACTGTCTTTAGTGTATAGCTGACATTTGTTACTAATTCGATGTAACATTTTTCAATTATATCAGTTCTGACATATATCTTATATCTGACATAAACCTCTACCAATCCCCTTACCTACGAATTGAATAAGGGGGTCACTTGTAAATGGTTTTGTATGAAGTGTCCTACAAATAAGTCAATATAAAAGCCCAGACTGACCTGTCCTGGATGGAGTCCATCTTGTCTTTCACCTTTGGTGCGTAGAGATTGCCACTGTCCACTAGTCTCTGTCCACTGTCCAGTGCGCTGATAATCTTCTCCTCATTGGCCCCCATGGTGTTCACAAAGTCCTCATGCTTCTTCAGTGCTTTCTCCGCTCCGTCCAGGGTGTCTGGCCGGTCAAGATGGGCTAAGGTGTACTCCTGACACACACACACACACACACACACACACACACACACACACACACACACACACACAAGATTTGATAAGTCTTGGTTGAGTTCTGTAGCTTTTTAACAATGGATTGGTCTATAGATATAAACATGGATTTATGAATAATTCTAATTCTCCATAAGCCTCTCTTTTTAGAAATGATTAGGGAAGCCACATCTAGCACCTATAAACTGTTTTTCTCTCTTTGGTTAGGACTTTAAATACAATAAGAACTGAGAGGTACACTTGATCAAAAGGAATAATTAAATACTTTTCTGTAGGACGATAAATGTTTCATGGGTGCACAAATAAGAAAAGTGAACTCTTAATTACAACCAGGGAAGCAAGGAAAATGCCTGCGCCTGAAGTGGATCAGATGGATTTCAAAATTTGAAAACCATTTGTCGGTTACAGGCAATCAAAATCAGCAAGAGAAGCTGCCAAACAGGAAATAAGTTCATATCTCGGTCAATGTTTTGTCAGTGGACTTGAAACTTGCTGTGAGTACTAACAGCCATGCCCTTATGTGTCATAATGGCATCAAGTTCCCATGGCAACTATGCCCTGCTGGGCTGCTTGGCCCCCTGATCGCTGCTTGCAGCTTTATTACATTTTGTTTCCATTCTTCACCAAAATGGTTTAAAGAAACTTCACAATAAATCCTCTGCTGAATTCTGCCAGATATGTTTGTGGTTTTCTGACTGAATTGAACATCTAGCTATATTTAGTCAAACAAGGTTACACTTCACACATGTTGTATATATCCTTATACCACTGCTATGTAACCTCTTCTATGTTTCCTAATCCCCCCTCTGTGTTACCTCTTGTTACTGAAAAGGTTTTCTTACCTGGTTGTTCAGGACGGTATCCACCTGCTTGGCGTCCCTCATGAACTGCTGGAAGCCTAGGCCCTGGTCCAGGAAGTTCTTGCGGCTGTCCCACATCTTGTGCAGCTCGTCCCAGCCCTTATCCAGGCCTTTGAGCCTCTGCTCCAGCTGCTGGTACTGCGGGTCGTCCTCCTGGCCCTGCGTGACCGCCGCGCCGGTGTCTCTCACGCAGTGGTAGTCCTCCTCGTGTCCGTCCATGTCGGCGCGCACGGCGTCGTGGAGGCTCAGGAGCCCCTCGGCCTCCGGGTGCGTGCTGGGCATCTCCTCGGAGGCGATGGCCTTCTGGGTCTTGAAGAGCCACGCCTGGAAGTCGTCCATGTCCTGCAGGAAGGTCTGCAGCTTGCTCACCTCGCCCAGCGAGTCCTCGCGGTCCTTCAGCGTGCGCTTCAGCGTGTCCCAGGCCTCGTCCAGAGCCGCCTGCTGGTCCAGGATGCGGTCGGCGCTCTCGGGGTGGTCCCGCGCCAGCTGCTGGGCGTCCCGGCGCAGGGCGTCCAGCTTGTCCTGGATGGCGACCAGGTCGCGTTCCATGCCGAAGAGCTTGCGCTGGATGGTCATGACGGCGGCCAGGTCGTTGCCCAGGTCCTGCGTGGACTCGATGATGCGCGTCTTGTCCGTGATCCACGCCTCCGTCTCGTGGCACTCCAGCCCGTAGTTGTGCAGGCTGGAGGCGGAGTCCACCTTGTGCTTCTTGTCCTCCACCATGGCCTTGAAGGCGGCCCACCTGACACCACACCACACAGCGAGGAGAACACAGCACATCAGCAACCAAGTCTAAACTAAATGTTACTAATGTAAATGTAAGTCACACAAGGAACAGCCCTCCAAAAACACAGTACAAATAGCTACAGTGGGGCCGAGGTATTTCAACTTGTGAATGAAAAATTCATTAGTGATTCTGTATCAATTCATAATACATTGCAAGAGCACGACAAATGCAAAATGAGTAATACAACAGCATAACCTGAAAGCACTTTGACATACTGTGCTGAAAAGGTTCAAATAGAGAGGGTGCAATTCTGAAGAGAAAAGCACAGCATCACTGGTGGCACTGTGCATTAATAATCAAGAAGAACACAGACGGAGATGCTCACCTCTTATTTAGTCTGGTCTGACATTCCTTAACGTCCTTGGTGCGGGGATGCCTGCTATCCTCTAACTGCTTGGCAGCTTTGTTGACGTCGTCCACCCGTGACTGCATGTTATCCATTTCTGAGGCCAGGATAGCCAATCTGAAAAAGTCATTCATAATTCAGAAGCGGTTCAATAATATACAACCCGAGTAGAAGCAAATATTGTCCACGTGCGTTTAAGTAACTGTCTGTGCACTAAAGTTCATTATTTAAAGGCAGAGATTAATGTCAGGAAACAAACACAAACCCTCGGACACACACACACACACAGACACACACACCACACACACCACACACACACACACAGACACAGACACAGACACAAACACACAGACACAGACACAGACACAGACACACACACACACACACACACACACACCCACACACACACACACACACACACACACACACACACACCCACACAGACACACAGACACACACACACACACACACACAGACACACACACAGAGACACACACACACACAGAGACACACACACACACAGAGACACACACACACACACACACACACACACACACACACACACACACACCCACACACACACACAGACACACACACACACACACACACACACACACACACACACACACAGACACACCCACACACACACAGAGACACACACACACACAGACACACACACACACACACACACACACACACACACACACACACACACACACACACACACACTCACCTGTTCTGCACCACCTCCAGGTCCTCCAGCCTCTCGGGCGTCTCCAGCCCCACCAGCCAGGTCTCCTTCTGGCCCATCCAGAGCTCGCAGGCGTCCGTCTCGCTGAAGATGGTGTACAGCGCCATGGTGTCGTCCAGCCTCTTCTGCCTGTGATCCAGCAGGGACAGCAGCTCCATGTACAGGTCCCGCACGTCCCTCAGCCGCGTCTGGATGTCCGGCGTGTTGCGCAGCTCCTCGGGCAGCGCCGCCGCCTGCTTGCTGAGGCCGTCGAGCGTGGCGGCGCTCTTGACGGCCTCGTCGCGCAGGTCGCGGTGCCGCTTGGCCAGGCGCCGCGTGGTGTACTCGTCGTGGCCCATGTCGTCGCTGGCCGCCTCGCGCATGGCGTCCTGGAGCCAGGCGCGGAAGTCGTCGGCGTCGCCCTGCAGCTGGAAGAAGCGCTGCGTGTCGTGGAGGTTCCGAGAGCGGAAGGCAGCCAGCTCCTCCAGCTGCGTCCACTGGCGCCGCACGTCGTCCATGCGCTCCTGCACCTTGGGCGCGCCGAAGTGCTTGGCGACCACCATCTTCTCGCCCTCGTCCATCACGTCCTGGAGGTTGGCGCGGCGGGCGGCCAGCTCGTCCTCGAAGGCCCCGTGCTTGGCCCGCAGCACCAGCACGCTGGTCAGGTCCTTGCCGTAGTCCAGCGAGGAGAAGATGTGCTCCTTCTCGCGGATCCAGCTCTCCAGCTCGGCCGTCTCCCAGAAGAAGTTCCAGAGGCGCCGCGACTGCTCCAGCCGGGCCTTGCGCTGCGCGGCCAGGGCACACAGCTCCTGGTAGCAGAGCTCCAAGTGCTGCACGCGGTCACGGATCACCTGAGGGTCGCACGGCTTGTAGCCTATTCCAGTAGGAGGGGGAAGAAGTGGTGGGAAGGGAGGTGTTTGTTAGCGATGGATATGTATGAATTTCTACATGTAAGTCCACTTAAGCCTACATATTGAAAAAGTGACTGAAGAAACTTTCAAGCTGGAGTGATACAGATGACAGTTAAGCTGTTAGCAATAAATAAAAATGTATTTTGCAGAAATATAAAAAAAATCCAAAATGATGTCAAACTCAGAACAAAAAGATGTGAATGGGAACTGGGAATCACATGAAATGCCCAACTGAAAACCAATTATTGCAGCAGTTCCCTAAGTGACACAGTTTGGTTTCATTTTTACACTCTCACACACATCACCCATTTTCCCACAAGCAGAGCCTGTAAAGCTACGCGTTCCCTTGTGTGGAATCGTGACTGCAGATGCTCTACTCACTGTCCCCGTTGGCAAACTTGAGAGCAGCTGCGTTGGCCGAGCGCACCCTCTCGGCCTGCACGCCAATGTCGGCCTCCACCAGAGCGTGCTTCTGCAGCAGATCCTCCACCTCCAGCAGGTGTTTCCCGAAGTCTGGCGACAGCAGCCGTGCCTGGGGACGAGCAAAGCATGAGAGAGCGGTAGGAATTATGGGATACTTGCCGGGGGGAAAGGATGTGGCTATCTGGCCTAAAACATGATTCAGCAAAAATTGTGCTGGTGTGTTTTCAAGATTTAAACCTTCTGTCCTGAATAGAATGTAAAATCAGATTCTAAACATGAAGCTAGCTGTCCAAACAATCTAAGACTGAATTCATCTATTCATTCATGTTAAGTGCACATGGTTACTGTGGCCCTAAGCTGTCCAATTATGAAATCCAGTCATTATGGTTTCATGACACTATGCAGTCCTACGCAAAGAGTTAACATGGGCCACCATATTGTTCCCTGCTAGCTTTGGCACTCCCGAGTTCAAATGAAGTTAAGTGCGATAAGAGGGGTTAAGACTCTACGCTCCTCTCTCTGTATCTAACCTTCATGTCGTCCATCCAGTTGATGATGTAGAGCATCTCCTGGAAGATCCTCTGCAGGGTGAGGTTCTTCTCCAGGCGACTCCTCCGGGCCTTCAGCAGCTCCTGCAGGTAGTCCCACAGCCGCAGGATGTTGTCCTTGCGGGCGTCGATGCGCTTGGCGTCGTGGTAACGCTCCGTCTCCAGCTCCTTGGACATGGCCAGCAGAGCCAGGACGCGCTCCTCGTAGGCCGCGATGTCGGTCTCGATGGCGTCGTGTTTCTTCTTGGCGGCCTCCACCGCCGGCAGGTCGTAGCCAAAGTTGTCCTGGGAGGAGTTACAGGAAGCAGAGCAACAGGAAAAGAAACAGTTTAATACCAATGGTCCCTCTACCCAGCAATCAACTAGAAAGCTACAGCCTCAGAGAGTTTAAGGACTAGAACAATCAGACTAGCGATCTCAAATATTTACCTTGGCTGACATACTTTTTAAAATGTTAAAGGTTGAATGTATGTTCCTTAGTTAAATCAATGATATCCTTCATTATTTAGTTCTACTCTACTCTCCTCATTCCCCTAGGGTAAATCAAAGAAAAGGCTCCTCAAAATGATTTAAAAATGAGAATTATCTAACATGTTTTACCACTGTCCATCTTTTCTGTGTGTGTGTGTGTGTGTGTGTGTGTGCTTATATGTGTGTGTGTGTGTGTGTGTGTGTGTGTGTGTGTGCGTGTGCTTACATGTGTGTGTGTGTGTGTGTGTGTGTGGTACCTGTGCCACTAGCCTCTGGTTCTCCTGGATCCAGGTCTCTCTCATGGCGGCCTTCCTGTCGAAGCGGCGGGCCATCTGCTCCAGCTTCTCCTGTCTGATCAGCTCGTCCCTCAGGACCCGCTCCCGATCATGCTCCGCATGCTCCAGACGCTCCCAGGCCTGTGGACACACACACACACACACACACACACACACACACACACACACACACACACACACACACACACACACACAAGCATGCACGCACGCAGGCACGCACGCATGCATGCAGACACACACACATGCACACACACACACACACACACACACATATGTACAGGAATACATGTTCATTTAGGTAATGGAAATATCAAAAGACCAGATCAGGCATAATAAAGAATAGCAAAGATTTGTACTGAGGTTTAAGGGTAGAGGACTGCCTCTCACCCTGTTGATGTCAGCCACCAGTTTGCCATCTTTGGGTGTGTACACCCGCTGGTTGTTCGCCCTCATGCGACTCTGGATGGTGAAGAGCAGGACCTCCAGGTTGCCCTTCTCCTGGAACCTGGACAGCGAGGCGACAAGGACACAGAGATCCACATCAGCTGCCGCCTGCTGTATTACTCCCTTATTATTAGTATAAAGGCTTACCCCAGACGGGCTTTGGCTTCAATGGAGGATATCCATTCAGAGAATATTTTAGTAGAGAACTATGTTTAGCCGCCAAGCTTAAAAGATTCACGACCGAGTGGCTGTTTCACTCAGGAGACTGGACAACCTTTCATTAGATCTTTCAATCTTTATACTGATACTTCAATCTGACTTCTGTCAGTCTGCCCCAGGGCAGCTGTGGCTACTGAGGTAGCTTACCACCACCGGTATGACTGTGTGTGTATGACTACTGGACTCTGGACTCTGTAAAGCGACTTCGGGTATATAGAGAAGCGCTATATAAAATTTAATTGATTGATTGATATACAGAGACTGCATTGAGTGTATTTATACAATATTTTTTTTTATTCAAAGCCCAACGTCTCCAATATGAGTAACTTCTGATTCTCTGAAGGCTCACAGTTGAAGCATGCAGCGTACATGTTATATTGCAACATGAAGTTAGGCAGCAGCATACCTAACTGATTCCTGACGCGTCTAGTGTTTCTGTGAACACACATCACAGGAATCTGTGCTCAAGTTTAGAACAGGTGCAGTAATACCGTTCCACTGCAAACTTCAAACTACTAACTGTCAACATGTTACGTGATTTACAGTATAATTCATCATATTGACTTACAGTATTCCAAATAAGAAATAGAATTGCTATATATTTGAAGGTAAAATAGGCACTGTGCATTTTCTCAACTGGCCAATAAAAAGGTAAAAAATGAGAGGGCTTTAAAGGTAAAAAGATGAATATGACAGTTATATCACTGCTCACTGAAGTCTAAATGTCATGTTCTATTTTTTCCCAGATACCAGCTGGTGCGTTTGGACCTTGTGCACCTCAAGAACCAGGGTTTGAAGACGGTTACGTTGACAGCACACCGACAGATCAATCCACACCAAAATTGCTCTCAGTCTGATCAAAGGAGAGTTCACTGACATAACATTTTTTAAACCGTTTGTATTGACTTAGTCGTTGACCTTAGCTGAGCAGCAGCAGTCACCATGGGAACACTATTATTAGGCGCTTTGTGAAGCTTTAGCATTGAAGTTTCACACCAATTCCATTACAAATATTACAATCTCTTGTGCTAATATACAGATGTACACAGATTAAAACAAACGTTGTGATATTCATTTTCAAACCAATTTATAGGAATGACTACAGGTGACATCTTGGCCATGCATTCTATTTTCTGAGGTTAGTTAGTTCCTTACTTGGGTGGTTTCTCTACGGTGCGGTAGGAGTTGAAGGCCTGGAGCTGCTGCTGAACTCCACTCAGAGAGTTGGCCAGCTTGCGGTTGTTCAGGACGACGATGGTCTGCTCGATCCACTTGAGCAGGTCTGAAGCCAGGCTGTCGTACTTCTCTACCATCTTCTCAGTTTCGATAGCGTAATCCAGGACCTAGGGCCGACCACATGAATGAATGTACTCATCTCGACCGCTAGATAGATGATGAATAGATAGAGCCACCATTCTTCAAATTCTAAGAAGTAGTTTGTCATTTAAACAATGAGAAGAACCCTTTGGGGACACTAGGCGATCTCAAATATGATACTTTACTGTCAGAGTGTCACATGATACCATCCTCATAGTCAGACCCTCACCTTTCCAACTCTCTTTCCTTCCACGGCCAGAGCCTTCATCTTAGAGAAGTAGTGGTAGAAGGACACGACGTACGTGATGATGGACTTCTCATCCGGATTTTCTGTGAACACATCTGGAAAGAGAGAGGACCAGGTAAACTCCATGCTATTTTGACACAAAATGGCGCTTCAGTGTGGCAGCCCTGTAAGACTGCTGTGACACAGTTCTATGCAATACATAACAGATATACAAAAACATCCACGGTACAGGAATTCTATAATGCACCCATTCCAACTACACTCCACTAAACTGTACTTGATAATCTGTCATAATCTGATAATATGCTATTCATAAAAAGTAGGTTTCATCGAAATGACATTTTTCATACACATACGGCACATTAGATAACTTAAGGAAGAGTCATTTTTGTGGAATAAGCTTATCAATTTATATAGCTGTTATATCACCTCCCTTTTGACATCTTCAGACATGTAGAAAGTTCCGGAGTGAGGCGATACTGGTAAGAAAGAGGGTGACTTGCCTTCGGGGTCCAGGAGTTTGGTCACACCCAGCTTCTGCTCTGCTACATTGAAGGCGGTCTGGAGGTTGTGTGTAGGGTTGGACTTCTGCAGCTTCACGAAGTCCACCAGATCTGGCCTGTGGAGAGAGAAAGAGAGGGACAGAGGGAGAGATATGAAGAGAGAGAGCGAGAGAGAAAGAGAGGTACAGAGGGAGAGATATGAATAGAGAGCAAAAGAGAGGGAATGAGTGAGAGAGAGAGAGATGAAGACAGAGCTATTTGCCTCAGAATCTAAGGCTCAGATGATGCCGTTTCTTCTTGTAGCGATGTGATTCTTACCTGTGTTTGTGAATAAGGGCGTTGAAGGCCATGCCATCTTTCCAGCTGGTGGTGAAGTTTCTAATACTCACATTTGGATACCTGGAAGAACAAAAAAGCATCTATGAGTTTGTTCAAAAATATTTCAATTGTTGTCATTCTACTACATAAATATTACAGTACATGCTCTGTAAATGTGTTTTTGTGATTATGATGATTCAAACACAGTGAATGGGACTGATCACAAATCATGAATGAGTGAATAACATCAGTCTATGTGAGACTGTGTGTCAGTGTAACAGACTGTGTGCAGGAGGTGATCAGTGCTCAATGATCGGGGCCCAGTGGAGGTGATCAGTGCTCACTGATCGGGGCCCAGTGGTCCCTCCGTACCCAGCGGTCTTCATCTGGCACCACAGCAGCAGAGCGTCCTTGGCCGAGTACGTCTCCTTCTGGTCGGCCTGGCCCGTCTCCACGACGATGTCCTGGATCTGCAGGGCGCCGGCGGCAAACGTAAACAGAGTGAGAGGACAATTCAAAACACTGCGTTGCATCCCACTTCACCAGGCAGGCCTGGAGACTGTGGAGGTTGCATCAGACTAGGAGCCAGATAGCATCTCAATCTGTGACCATGACGGGCACTGCCAAAGGGGCTGTGCTGAACTGTAACAGAGTTATTGTTTTTCATTTCTGGTGCAAGTTTGCTGGATGATAACCATGTCTCCCTTTACCGTAGTGTTTCTGTAGCTTAGCTGGACTGTAGCTGAAACATAGTGCTGTACGTATCATATCTCGCCAATTATATAAGGCATTAATGAATGATTAAGTGTAAACACAAATGTGGTTTAGAGCACACACACACACACACACACACACACACACACACACACACACACACACACACACACACACACACACACACACACTCACTATACAATAGAGACCAAGGAGTAAGAACTGTCGACAGCAGACTCACAGAACTGTCTCTACTATAACCCATCTATTGTTGGGAGAACTGATGTGAACTGTTTTAGTTAAGGAGTGCGATCATTGACTGATTCATTAGCGCTTCTTACCGCAAAAACATTTACGCAATTAATCCCCCGCTAATTATCCAAGGCTGTTGGTTTCCCACACATTTGCCCTTTAATGAGAGCATCGGATTCACACAGTGAAATCGTCTCGGGGGGACTTGAAGACATTGAGAGCTAAATTTAGAGCCTCTCCTTTTCGCCTGAGTTTATTCTCTTTTCTTTCCATCTGTAGTTTGTACATCACTTGCAGGACAGGATAAGGGGGAAAAAAGAGCAGTCAACTGCCTCCGTTGTCTTTTCTTTTTGGAGGGATTGAATAATGCAAGATACCATATTGTTTGAACTAGCGGAGCTAAAAATACCGAAGGCTGTCAAATCAAGAGATTAAAAATAAATACTCGCCGTTCCCACCACCAGATAAAAGACATATTAGTTCAGATTCACACAAGACAAAGAAACACACACACACACACACACACACACACACACACACACACACACACACACACACACACACATGTGGAACATAAAAGACAACTCTCTGGCATCAGTCTGAATGCAGTGACAGTGATTTCAAATAAAATCACGAGCGCATAGGTACCTAGAGGTCAGACATTTCATGAAGATCAAGAGCCTGTCAGCCTAATTTGCAACAGGACTGAGGCTGAGTTTTGGAATGCATTGGTACCGGTGCTATTGAGAAACTCATAATAAATATTCTGCATTTTTGCCTATTCTGTATATTCATAGACAGTGTGCTACTGTGTCTAAAACACACCAGCTACTGCTAGCATAACACCCAGGTTACTGTTATCAAACACATAAGCTAGTGGTTGTATAACACCCAGGTAACTGTTAGTATAACACATAAGCTACTGCTAGTATAACACTCAGGTTTCTGTTAGTATAACAAATAGGCTTGTCTGCTGCAGTCTGGGAGTGAGCCCGGGTTCTCTCTCTCTCTCTTCTCTCTCTGAGAGTGGGCCTGTGCCTCTCTCTGGCTTGCCAGGATGTGGGTGAGCCTGACAAGCTTGTTGTTGTTGAATAAATAAACTTATATGCCACTCTGGAGTCCTGAGGTAACTTGAGTGAATTATCACCCAACATAACACCTAGGCTAGTGCTAGTATAATACCCAGGTTACTGTTATCAAACACATAGGCTACTGCTAGTATTACACCCAGGTTACTGTTAGTATAACACCTAGTCTAGTGTTAGTATAACACACAGTAGGCTGCCGTGGCTGACCTGGAAGCGGAGGATGATGGTCCAGATGAGGCCCAGGATGAGGCGGTGGTTGCCGTCGACGATGTCGTGTGAACCCATGTTCTCCAGGTGAACCCGTTGCTCTCGGAGGAACTGAAGCGCCTTGTCCACATTCTCCAGACAGTGGATACGCATCCGACCCTTAGTGGGCTTGGGCTGAAGAAACACAGACACACAGAGTGAGTGAGTATGTGAGTGAGTGAGAGAGAGAGAGAGAGAGAGAGAGAGAGAGAGAGAGAGGGAGAGAGGGAGAGGGAGAGAGAGAGGGAGAGAGGGGTTTAACAGTTCGTCAGCATCTAAGTATGAGCGATAGAAATACAAAAGGGATGTCAAAGAGAGTGGTTAGGCTCTGTGGCTTGGTGTAAACACACACACACACACACACACACACACACACACACACACACACACACAAACACACACACACACACACACACACAAACAAACTTACAAGGCGTTCTCCTGAAAGGACCTCCAGCAGTTTGATGAGCATGCGTCCATCCCTGAGGTCCAAGTAGAGGTCGGAGATTCGGCAGGACACCCTGGCCAAGATGGAGTTCACCCACTTAGTGAAGGTCTTCTTCTGCACGGCCTCACGCTCATCTGCAAGACACATACAAAACAACCTTCAGAGCCATAAAGACACATCCACACACACACACACATCCACACACACACACACACACACACACACACACACACACACACACACACACACACACACACACACACAGCACCTCAGACCTGGTCAGAAACACATAAGCATATGTAACATCCCAACAAACCCCAAAAAAATCAAGACATAAACAAACAAATATAACGACACACACACACACACACACTAAAGTGGATGGGAAAAGTATGTCAAATCTGGAATGATGTTTCTTGGGACACTTTGGATTATGTGGAGAACACTGACTCCTGGGTCTCCACAAACACAACACAGCAAACACAATAGAATACATCAGTGTATTACAACATACAACATTCCCCCGCTTTCCTCCTCAGAGTGGTCCTTTCATTACTATTTCATAGCTATATAACTGTACCGCACTCAGACAAGAACGTATATATATATAATATGGCTCTCAAAAGCCACTGCTGAACTGTGTGGTAGAACTTGAGCTGGAAAGGCTCTACTGGTGAAAGGTTTTGTCCTCCTGACACTAAAAGCTAGATGGAAACCCAAACGAGCACGGCACCTCCTTCCTCTGGATAGGGGGAGCGGAGGGAGATTAGGAGGGGTGTGTGTGTGTGTGTGTGTGTGTGTGTGTGTGTGGGGGGGGGGGGTCTGTAAACACCAGGAGGCTGCTATATAAAGATGACTCCTCCGCCCTGACCCTCTGTCCTGTCTCAGTCTCACTATAAAAACAGACCTGTCACACTCAATACAGCACACTGGCATCTGTGTAAGGGTAGTCTGTGTGTGTGTGTGTGTGTGTGTGTGTGTGTGTGTGTGTGTGTGTGTGTGTGTGTGTGTGTGTGTGTGTGTGTGTGTGTTTACATAAACATGATTGGACATATTAGCTTCATGTTTGAAATGCTTACTTAGGCACCATGTCTGTAATGTATTTAAACTGAGTGTGTGCATTTGTGTGTGTGTGTGTGTACATAGATATGATGGTACATATTAGCTCCATGTTTGAAATGCTTACTTGGTCGCCATGTTTGTAATGTTTTTTAACTGAGTGTGTCTGTGGGTGAGTGTGTGAGTGTGTTGTATGTCTGTGTGTGTCTGTGGTGAGTGTGGGAGTGTGTTGTATGTCTGTGTGTGTCCACAAATATGATTGTACATATCAGCTCCATGTCTGAAGTGCTTACTAGGCACCATATTTGGGATGTTTTTAAACCATGTGTGTCAGTGTGTGTGTGTGTGTGTGTGTGTGTGTGTGTTTGTAACTTGTTTGTGTGTGTTCATGTTTGTGTGTTTCTCCTTGACTTCATTCTTATGGCAGACTGAGCCATGTTTATCCCTTGTCGCCCCCCCCCCCCCCTTTCAAAAAAAGAGTGCAAAATACTGCATCCTTAATGACTGACACTATAAATGATTCA
The DNA here is from genome assembly GCF_900700415.2 of Clupea harengus. NCBI lineage: Eukaryota > Metazoa > Chordata > Actinopteri > Clupeiformes > Clupeidae > Clupea > Clupea harengus. Next base: position 5,431,486 of record NC_045165.1, read on the forward strand.
AGCATCAGGGCAAAGAGATAGATATAGAGGCGAGAGTGGAAGAGGGGAAGTGTGTGAAAGAGAGAGCATAGGAGTGAGGAAAAGAGGGAGGGAGGGAGAAGAGAGGGGGGAAAATAAAAAGACACTGGGCAGTACAGTGGAAGATTGAGGGGATGGGGAAATGTTGGGAAAGTGGGAGAGGTAGATTGAGAGAGACAGAGAAAGAGAGAGAGAGAGGGAGAGTAAGAGAGAGAGAGAGAAAAAGAGAGAGAGAGAAAGAGAGAGAAAAGAGAGAGAGAGGGAGAGAGAGAGAGAAAGAGAGAGAGAGAAAGAGAGAAAGAGAGAGAGAGAGAAAGAGAGAGACAGAAAAGGAAAAAAGGATGCAGTTGAAGCAGCTGTAAGTAACCCTGTGGAGAGTTCCAATTCACTTTCCCTTTCCCCCTTGTTAACTTGTGTAACATCCTCCTTTACCACCAAACACCGTCCTTTGTGCTCCGAAACCCCCAGCCTGAGTGTGCCTGCTCTCATCAGCAGGAACCTGGGGTTCATGTCACCGAGAGGAACTTTGGGTTCCTGAATAAGTCATGCTTGATCCTGTTCCTACCGTGGGATTGAAGAATAACTACAGCACGCGAGACCTCTCTGAGCCATGACGATCGCCGCCGAATGAAAAAATCATGAAAGTTAAAGCATGCAAATGATGTGGGAGAGCATGTCGATGACACGGGGAGTGAGGTCCGTACCAAAAGATACGGGGGTGAGGTCCGTACCAAAAGAGATGTAGTCAGGCTGAAACATGTCACTACAATTCACGTCAAGCTTATATTCAAATAAATACATTACGCATGTACAGTACATTGTACAAACAGTAATAAAATAAAGCTATTATGTGGATTGTGTAAGGACATGGGAATCCACACTTGCACAGATAGAACAGCAGATGTATTTTGAATGCTAACTTACAGTTCCATGACCTACTTCACCGTTGTGTAACAACATTAGCGTCCCTTGTTGGGCTGGCACAATAAGTGCACTCCCATCAGCACAATAAGGAAACGAGATTAAACCTATGTGTTTGGGCGACAGTACAGCGGCCATGTTTTCTTTTTTTCTGTCGTTGGGCCAGTGTTATCTCCGGTCATATGTTTCTTTGCTGTGAAATCACAACTGCACAGTGTCAGTGCCTCACGGTTCACATTCTGTTTCCAAAAGTTGCAGAACCATGTATTGCGACACAGACCAGGCAGGGCAGAACCAACAAGAATCCTTAAATAAAGAACATTAAAAGCCTCACGGTACTTGTTCTATGGCATTTCTGTGGTATACCACACTATGTCTCTGACTCGTGTGTAACTTCTATATGAGATACCTTACCAAATCATCTCGATGTCTGGATTTGCTAGCTGGATCAGCGTGTGTGTGTGTGTGTGTGTGTGTGTGTGTGTGTGTGTGTGTGTGTGTGTTCTGTTGTTTGTCTTGCACTGCTGACAGACCTCCTAGTAGGTGGGACTGTCCTACAGTGTCACTGGCTGTGTGATGTGCACACGCTAGTCAGACAACTGAACTTGAAGTGCTGCTCCCTACGCTCTCACTGCGCTTAACACTGGTGTCGTACTAGTCCTGACCATCGGCAAAGAATGTGCCCCAGAGAACACATGCACGCACACACACTTACACACTCACACGCACACACACACACACACGCACACACACACAACAACACACACATGCACACACACATGCACACAAACACACACACACACACACACACACACAACCACACACACATGCACGCACACACACTTACACACTCACACGCACGCACACACACACACGCACACACACACAACCACACACACATGCACACACACACACACACACACGCACACACACACACACACACACACGCACACACACACGCATGCACACAAACACACACACACTCACACAGTTGATCTGTGTATGCCAGGGCTAACCCGGCTAAACTCACACACACACATATACACACACACATATATACACACACACACACACACACACACACACACACACACTTGCTCTGTGTATGCCAGGGCTAGCCCGGCTAAACTCACACACACACACACACACACACACACACACACACACACACACACACACACACACACACACACACACACACACACTTGCTCTGTGTATGCCAGGGCTGGCCCGACTAAACTCTCTCTCTGTTTCACATGCCTTGCCAGCACTGATCCCCCCTCCACGTGCTTTCCACACCACCGACAGGCGCCTCAATTATTCATGCTGATGGATTTTCCCTGTACGGCACACACGGCCTGTTCCCTCTCTCTCTCTCTCTCTCTCTCTCTCTCTCTCTCTCTCTCTCTCCCTGTACGGCACACGGCCTGTTCCCTCTCTCTCTCTCTCTCTCTCTTTCTCTCTCTCTCTTTCTTTCTCTCCCTGTACGGCACACACGGCCTGTTCCCTCTCTCTCTCTCTCTCTCTCTTTCTCTCTCTCTCTTTCTTTCTCTCCCTGTACGGCACACACAGCCTGTTCCCTCTCCCTCTCTCTCTCTCTCTCTCTTTCTCTCTCTCTCAAACACACACCCCCCCCCCCCCCCTCTCCCCGTGTCTTACCACCACTGGCCTGCTGGTGGTCTTAGTCATGACACGCGCCGCGGGGGGGGGGGGGGGGGGGGGGGTATGTGCCAATAGCAGAGAGAGGCACTAGTGGCTACACGCTAGCTAACGCACACAAGAGTGTCACCAGAGGGGGTGGGGGGTGAGGGGCAGCTGGGGTAAAAGACAAGACAAGCCAGCTCACAGTCACATGCTGGGGCAGGGGACGGGGATGAGGCTCCATGAACCTGCTGGGGGGTATGACGGAGCAGGCAGGTCGCTACATGTTAAGACATGAACCTGCTATCTGAGATGCCCATTACCCATTCACACGGCACAGTCGGATTGTGTGTAGGTGGGGATGCAACACAGCTGTTACATACATCATGAGAGCACTGGGGGCAAAGTGATCCGAACTGATTTCCCCCCCCCCCCCCCCCATGGCTCTTCTATGGCTTTGAACTATTTTAAAAACCTCTACAGTATCTTATATAGAGTCTGCCATACATGCCACATCATATGCATGGGACAGACACAGAACAATATCAGTGGTAACTAATGTTTTTTTTTTTAATGTGGCAAATACCTGTATTGATATAAAGGGACTGGAAGCACAACATGTCATTTCAGTCTGTGTCAGCTCTGCACTTCATTTCAGACCATTCATTTCATTTCAGCTTGAGGCCTGACAACCGGAGTCTGAAACGATCTAACAGAACCTAGGGCTGGGGAATCTGTCAGCTTCTGAGCGAACAGCGGGTAATCACATGGGGATACTGGGCTGGCTTATAGATCATCCACAGCTGCAAGATACAGGAGCATTTGTTATTGGAGTTTTTCTAAAGGAAATCAATTGAACAAAAATCATAAAAATCACATGAATGTGGTGACTGTAGGCCACCGTAAAGTCAACATCCCACTCGTGTTAGTTTGAGCTCTAAACAGACTGAGGGACCGGAAGCATCTAATTGTGTTGGGACACTGGCAAAGCGGCGGGACACATCCAGTCACGTTGATGGTTGCTGTGCCCAAAGGCTCATCCGCTCGTTATGCAGTCAACATCAACAGTCAACAGAGCACCGTAAGGCACACAATCACACAGGCACAGGGAGCATGGAGACTTGAAATCCTTGCCTGACACTTGCCAAACATAAAATAAAAACAGTCAAACACATCCCTGAATGTCTCATCTAAAATCTCAAATAGGTAGTAATAGCTAGCTTTTTATTACTGTGACATTTTGGTAATCTCTCAAAATGAGTTTTCAAACAGTTGACTTCTGTGAATAGACAACCTCAGATAATGAAAAGACTAAATTCAGGCATAGAGTTGGCTGTGGACACTGAAGGGCCACATATTTATACCTACAGATTACTAAGCTTTACTAACTTAATTACTATTCAAAACATTAACGTATTATTGAAAGGACACAGCTTCTAAAAACATCGACAAGATCCAGCTCGCAATGGGGAGTTGAAATGTCCGCATTCGACTGTCTCAGGTGTCCGAGACAGTGACAGTAACACATGAAGCCTGTGTCTTCAACATCACTGTGAGACACACACACACACACACACACACACACACACACACACACACAAACACACACACAAACACACACAAACACACACACACACACACACACACAAACACACACACACACACACACACAAACACACACACACACACACACACACACACAAACACACAAACACACACACAGACTGCACATGTTTTCCATGGTGCCATTCCTCTCCCTCTCTCTGCTCCCCGACCCCCCCCCCCCCCGGTCTAATGCCATCCTGGCCTGCCAAGTCCCTGGCAGGAGTTCTCCATGACACACAGATGCACAGTGACAGACAAACTGGCTGAAACAAGAACGATAATGAGAGTCTGAAAACTGGTAGCCTGGAGGCTAACCTACTTCTGGAGCTAAATTAACGTTAGTCAAGGCATGTGCTGCTCACTCACTGGCCTTACAGCTGAAAGCCCGATGGGAGGTTCAAGGGTGAGCAATGGTGGTGCCCCTTTAGGGACAGAAATGGTTAGTGGAACATGGTGTAATAAGATGCAATGTAGGCCTACAACTTTGTGAGTTCTGCTTGTCAACAGAACCTGGGCACCCACGCAGATTCTAAAGAAAACCTAAAGAGAACTGTCTAGAACCTTCACCAAGCAACTTTTTCTTTTTTCTTTCTTATTGTATAAAGTTGTTGTTCTTTCCTTCAGTGGGACAGACACATCAAGCATATTACATTTGAGAGAAAAGAGACAATGAAAGAATAACAGAATAAAACATTGTTTCATTAATTGCATGAGCTGCCTTCATAAATAAGTCAAGAAATGGATGAAAAAAGAGGGCAGCGTTGACAGGGGTCCCTCTGAATGGCACTCAGAAAAAGGAAAAACCTACGACACAAACCTTTTTCCGTTTGGGTCGTTAATTATTGAAAGGAAACTCTGTGAACAATTGGGGCGCCGTCGCTGCTTTCAGGAGAAATATATAAATAAAAGCAAACGCATTAAATAAGGGGAAAAGCGACCACTACAGAGGAAGCACGGCATGTCTAACTAATACAAACACACACACACACACACTATAACACACACTATAACACACACAGAGGTACACAAAAGCACACTCACACACACACACAAACACACCAACACTCCTGGCCACAGCCAACTCAATGAACATATGAGATGAGTTTGTCCGTGCTCACAAGCCAAGTTTCAAGCTCAACATATCAATCTATCTGTCTCTCTCTGTCTCTGTGTCTGTCTGTCTGTCTGTCTGTCTGTCAATATCCCCAAGAGATAACAACACAGCTGTACATCTCAAACTTTCTCTGTCCATCTCACTCAGTTTCTCTCTCTCTGTCTGTCTTCTCTAGCCCTCTCTTCTTCTCTACCCTCAAGGACTTAGGGGATCCACAGCTTCGAGAGGTGGCCTCCTTGCCCCCCCCCCCCCCCCCCCGGCCCTGTACCTTGTAGCTGCCGGAACCTTCCGTCCAGCACGGAGTTGAAGTAGATGTTGGAGGCGCTGTAGCTGAGCCAGCGTGCGCGCCTCATGTTGTGGGACGAGGAGGAGGCGGAGGTGGAGGAGGCGTGACGGGAGCCCCGCTTGGGTGACGGGTGGTGCCGAGGCTTCGGGGTGAAGGAGGACGACGAAGATGAAGAAGAGGAGATCGGCGAAAGCACGAGTCCCACGGGAGCGCCGTTTCTGGCGCCGTTCGGTACTCCCAGCATGG
>NC_045165.1:5442316-5469816 GCF_900700415.2 Clupea harengus
CGCTGCGCGTTCTCTAATGGAGAGTGTCAGACCAATTCTATTCAAGTGTATTTAGCATGCAGCATGAGTATGAGTGTGCTTGACAGGGACAACCATGCATGTATTTACAGAAGGACACACCCCCACTTTTTAAAAAAAGAGGATACCGCATTGACGTGACCTCTTCGGAGTCCCAGGTTGCTTTTAATTGGTTGCTACATTGCTACATCGGTTGCCTCTGAAATATTTATTGTGAATATTCTGCTTCTTCGATAAAGTTCACCTATTTGAAAATACGGTGCAATTTAGGGATCATGCTGACGTGATGGTGCACAGCCTGGGAGATGGTTGTATCTGTGCGATTACCTTGTCTTAACTTTCCCTAATCAACCTCTGGCTTAGTAGAGATCAGGATGGGGAGGGGAGGGGATTGGGAGACTGTGAAATGGGGGGGAGGGGGGGTTCCCAGAAAGGGGTACCTACCATCAGTGTCATGTCTCTCTCTCTCTTTCACTCTCCCTCTCTTTTTGTCTCTGTCACTGTATCAGTTGAGTGCAGGGCGGGATGTTATCGTTGAGTGATGCTCCACCCAGACTCAAACCAGCGGGAATCCCCTTATCACCACGTACACAACCTGGCCTGCTACCGCTTTTTACGCGCTTAACTGTAAACTCTTTTTCTGCCCCTCTCTCTTTCTGCCTCTCTGTTTTTCCCTCTCTCTCTCTCTCTCTCTCTCTCTCTCTCACACACACACACACACACACACACACACACAGTTTCAGTTCAGCAACATGGTAAACAGCTTCACTTGTGCATATCCTCATTAAGGTTCTTTGTGTTTATGTTTGGTTTAAGATGGTTCACGTATTTCCAGGTTTTGAGAGAGGAATCCTACTCAGGCCACATGATGAACTAAAACACAACAAGCTCTTCACCCTCTGTGCCATCGGCAGCTGTTCAGCCTTCAGGTGTTCGTGGAACAATGAGCCGTCGTCATGGTTACAGCAGAGCACCCATGAAGGCCCACAATGGACAGCATTACAAATCACTTGCGCAATGTCAACATGAAAGATGGGACCAACACATCCACCTTATACACCTGCCTTTTGAAACTCACTGGAACATGCTGAAGCAACACAAAACAACCTAGCAGACATGGTCAGCTGTTTCTCTCACTATCATGACTTTTAAAAAACTTTTTTTCTTAATTTTAACTAACTGCTATTCTGGGCAGCCTTGTTACTCTCAGGTGACTCTAAGCAATTTGGCTATTGTCCAAACTATTATTTTTATGACTGATAACATCAATGTCATCATCAACATCATCGCCGTCAGCAACATCAGTTTCCAAGCCTGGCTCCAGTTGAGCTTCTATGCTAGCCACTGGCTCTACTAGCATCACTATCTAGGAAGCGGGAGGCCTAACGAAGGGGGGTGGGGTGGGTTGGGGTGGGGGTATATCAAGTGTATAAAGAAGAGACGTTGAAACATGAGGAGGGTGTGTCCAGATCTCATGACCCATAGTAAGAGTGCGCCAAGGGAGCGTGCTGCCGTAGCAACAGCTGGAGGGGCTATGGTGGTATAGAGGGCATTTCAGATGGGCACTGAGTTGAGATTCTTTGCGTCTGTGAGTCCTAGATACTAATAAGTCTGCATAAGCTTCTGAGAAGTGTTTATGGTGATGCCCCAAAAATCATGGGTTTACTTGGGATGTTACGTGCATGTCAGGATCATCAATATCCTCACTTGTAATCTTCAAGGACACAACTAAGACACTATGGAAAACACAATTTTATTACATATTGGGAGGAATCTTAGTCTCACTGAAGAGATCAAAGAGTCCAAAACATCAAAAAGAGTCAAGACTGCTTGACTCTACAGATTACATAAGCGCCGCGACTTCAAAGACCTGATCATGACCTTCAGGCGTCTACCAGTATTCCTCAGTGCCCATGTTATCTAAAACAAGATGGGCCCTCAAAAACTGCACGAGAAAGCCATCTTACAGACTGAGATTATCCTGTACAGATTGCAAAATCCAAACCACTACAGCACAAAAGCCTGCCGGTCCTGCTTCACATGACATATTGACACACTTATCGGAAGGGGATGCTAAAAGCTTGCAGGGAATGGCCTGGAAGTGAAGGGCGGATCGTTACTAAACTATTCCTGGGGCAAATTCACAGCCATTCCCTGAAGGAAAGTCTCAAGAAGATACCCACACCAGTAACACACACCAGCACTTTGCCTTATAAGGTGTGGGCAGCTCACCTAATTTCATTGTTAGTGGAGTACAGGCAGTAGACAGCTGTTATTCTTTCAACTGATAGTATGAAGCTGCTATCGTTTATTCTTCTCTCTCATCTTAGAGAGAAGAGCCGATCGACAGAGTGGTTGTCAGCGTGTGAGTGTGTGTGTGTGTGTGTGTGAGGGAGAAAGAGGGAGGCTGGAAAGATAAAACAGAGATGTCTTGACAATGTGTTTATTTTTAGCTAAGAAGTTGTTGTTATGTGTCTCTATGCACACTGGTTGTGTGAGCAGGATATTCACACTTAAATCATGTCATTGATGACAGAAGCACCAAAACATGCAGCACTATGTGGCCAACACACACACACACACACACACACACAGTCACACACACACATCAATGTCAAACATTCAAATGGGCTATAGGCTCAACAGAGGGTCAACAGGTACAGCCAGCAATATATTACTTCTGTTTTTAGGGTATGAGCTCTCGTACCAACATTACTCGAACGTTTATCTACAACATTACTCAAATGCTTATTCATACCGCGATACAAACAAGAGGTTTTCATTAACGAAGGTCGTGAGATAAACCACTTTTTCTTTCAAACAAATATGTCTGACGGTGGCCACTGGTTGTTGTAGCGCAACAGGTGGTAGTCAGTGTGTGCATTTAAAACGTGTTCATGAGAACATGAAACTGTACAAGAGGTAACTTTAAATGTTTTTTCTAAAACTTAGACGCTATATAACTTATATGATTGGGATTCAACGATAATTTCGTAAAATGTACAGTAAGTTCAAAGAATAGACAGAAGCTTTAGTTGCCATTATTCTCTATTAGTGATTAAGTTATTGTTTAAAAAAAAAATGCTTTCCATTACCCTCGTAACAGTGGATTTACCAAAGGCTAACTATCCACGACTCAAAAAGAAGTTTCAACACTAACGCGCTTACCAGCAAATGGAACGGTAACTGTCTTCTTTTTGACCCTCCTTGCTTGAACAATCCACTTATTATTCCATTAAGACGCGTCGAGATCTGGGTCACAGCTGTGGATCCGTACGTTGGGAGAAAGGTGAGGAGGGTATGGGACAGGGACTGGAACATGGAGGGTCGCCGCGCACAACAGTCATTCCCATCAGCCGGCCTTCGACCCACCCAAAGTGTTAAAAATAAAGTGCACTCAGAGAGCGCCGAGTCTCACTGCGCAGGGGACGCACATTCCTGTCGAGAGGCAGTGACTTTAAATGGCAGGCGCCCCTGAGTACCCCCTCAGATACTCTCTGGTCGTTGGGCACTGCGACTATCCCCCGCCCCGTGCAGAAATGTCACCTTTCTGTCGTTGTCTTATCAATATGTTCAAATGTCCGCAATTAGACCGAAGACACTGTGAAAGCCTTAACAGCCTAGTAGTACAGTACAGGCCTGTAATAGATGAAATAAAAACACGATTGCACAATAAGTATCCTGATGTGTCCTATGTAGATAAGTTATACTTACTTACACTGGTGTTAAATTCCTTTCTTGCTTTGAAATAAATATAGCCATGACAGATTGCAATTAGCGTTTTAGGTATCAAATTACATTCAACTATTGTAGTCTATACTACCTTAAAAGTTATAGTTATTCAAAGATACCAAATACAGACTATCCAGTACGCATAAAAGTGAAAAGTCTAAGCTTGTATTTAACTTGTCCAATAATTGGTGTGTCTATAACGGCATGCAAGCAAACCTATGGCCAAAATTGGCACCTTACAGATCAATACATTGGTGATTAGTGAGCCCGTAAGACAATAGCCATATTCAATTTTACACATCCCTCCTAAGGACTGCTTGGTGTGGGAAGCAGAGCAACGTTCTAACGTTTTTTCCCAGTTTCACCTGTGAGAGCGTCTACAATTGATTTACCTCGGACTAAGTTATTAATGGCGTATGCGTCTGAACGCCCCCTATAGACTAAATTCTAGCACTACACAGTCACTGTAGGCAAGTTCAAGGAGATCTATTGTACGCAACCCTGAAACAAACCCGAGCATACTCGATTAGTCGTTGGATAACCGTAATTCCACGATTATTGATACTTAGAACCAAACCTGCTGTCCCCATCCCACAACTGTACATTTAAGGATGAGGCAATGAGGTGATCTTATGTGAAGAAATACAACAGACACAATATGTGTGAGAAAGGTGTGTGTATGAAAATAATGCACTTATGCACATAAATTAAACATTCAGAAGAAGTATAAAATATTTAGATACAAAAGAAATACCACAAACATAAATGATAAATTACATATTTTTTAAATGGTGCACATTTTTGTCAAATGCTACATTTATAGATGTATACACATACATATTAATTTTACGGTTGTACAATGATTTTGTAACGTCTATTCAAAATTGAAAGGAGAACAATTCCTCTGCATATTTTTCGTCCCAGAGGAAATGGAGACCTCTAGGTCCTTCTTTTTGGGTTCCACAGGGAACCAAGACAGTGTTACAACAAAAAAGTGTTAAGACTCGGATAAGATTTGACAAGACGAGCTGCCAGTGGTCTACAACTCATTATTTAACTTCTTCATGTCAAATGGAATGATAAGCAATAAGACGAATTTGCTGATGGCCTTCAATTGCAAACAGCTGGAGCTGATTTTCCAAATAAAATACTGTAGGCATCTATAAATATGATTTTAAAAGACATAAAATAAGCTTATCAGGACTTAAAAATACAAAAAAATAGATCTTTACATATATAATGGCATATTTTAGTGCACACGTTTAAGTGTTTGCTCGTTAAGAGTGGTTGTTGAGAAGTCAGAAGTGTTTAGACTAAACATCAGCCTCGGAGATTGAGCAGGTAAACCACAAAACATTTGCTCATGTACAGAAACGTACGATTTGCACAGCCTGGAACCAAAAACGTGTCAGAATCTACAGGTTTATCAGTTGACAGGAACTTGAGATTTCATAAACCTTTATATAATTTGTTCAGTTCCTAGCTAGAAATTGAAGCTGACTGACCGTAGTCATCAAATTACACCAACGTGCACCACCCACTTTGATTTCAACAGCTATACTCTGCTTATGAAGTACCAGTCCAATGTGGTTTACATGTGCAATACATAACCATGGACTATTGGGGGTAACAGGCACTTTGGAGTCATTAATATATGAAGGGCATTTAGGTTAAAAAGGCAATTATTGTAAACAACATGAAACTACACTACTCTTTGGCACAAAATGATTGATAGATTTAGATAAAATTAATAAAAAAAAATTATATGCAACTCCAGTATAAAAAACACTTCATCAGAAACCAGGAAGACAGATTCACAATATATACATTTCATCAGTGCGGATATAGTATCAAGTCAAGGAAACATAACACATAATTACATAATCAAATCAAATAGAACAAAGTGGTGCAAATTTCAGTGAGGGCCTTACAAACCCTTCTGTAAGCGGAAGTGCTCACACACAAAGCTGCAAACTACAGATGTAGACACACAGAAATATATATTTATAGCATCTATAGCATGCAGCTGCACTTGTGTCCTGTAGATATAGTGGTAGCTTCATGCTTAACGAGAAGTGGTTGCTGCTCCTTCCAGCTCCATACTTAGCCAGTAGCTTTAGCGATATCTGCAGGCGTAGCTACATGTCTGTAGCTTTTGTGCATATGCTGCATGTTGCAGCATGTCTAGGCCACCCTTTCACAGAGAGAAGAAGGCATCCAGCTCAGCGACGACCACCCTTTCACAGAGAGAAGAAGGCATCCAGCTCAGCGATGACGGAGGCCTGTTTCCGAGCAATAGCACCCAACAGCCTGTGAGGAAGGGCAGGAGGACCCAAGTCCACCTGTAGGGACAGAGTGAGAGGGGGGAGAAAGGGGAGAGAAAGAAGAGAGCACTTAAAAACATTGCAGATGTAGGACGAAATAAACTGCAATAGAATTGGAAAAAAAAAGTCTAACAATGTAGGTACAGGCTTTACTTATTCATATAAATGTATGGTAGCCAGTATCATGAGTAGCGTAGCTATGTCAGTTATCGGACAGTGTCAAACATCGGCCATTCTATTAAACAATCAAAATGCTAAATTCAATAATGGATTAACAATCGATATGCTCAGTTTAATAATGGATTAACATGACAACGCGAACGTTTGCCGATAACGCACGCCGTCCGACAATCGACACCGTCACGATGGAGCTCTTGGCAGACCTGCAGCATGTAGATGACGTTGACCCGCTCCTGGCCGTGCCTGCGGATGGGCTGCAGGATCCAGGCACTGGGCAGCACCTCGGCTCGGACCGCGTCCACACTGGGCCGCGGCAGAGACTCCTCATACACAGACTGCATGGCCAGCACCCAGCGCTCATCCTGGGTGGAGACAAAGAGCAAACCAAGAGACGGAGAGATGAGGATGAGATGGGGCATGATTGAGATGGAGAAAAAGGGGGATTGGTTGAGAACGGATAGATAAAGGAGAACTGGTGTGATATGTGTGACTGCGTCTGCATGGACGTCTGCTGACCTGCTTAGCCTCAGTACTGATGCAGCAGAAATCCCGCGGTTGCTTCAGGTTGAAGGAGGAGGGCTTACTCAGCATATAAACTGTTCAAAACAATCGAGTTGAGAAGGTCCATTAAATGAAGTGGCGGGCTGTGGCCACTCAAAACACAGCACTAGTACTGACGACCTACCAAAACTCTTTTGTTCCGTTTTTATACTGTTAATATAAACGAAACCTTTTTTGACCAAACATTAACAAAATGTTGTTACCAACACAGTCAGCACTGAACAGTGAGTCAAGACAGTTAAGACACAACTATTGCTAAAAAATTTGGGCTGCCTAAGCAATGACACACACTGAACTGGCATTGCATGCAGCTGTTCCATCCAGCTACATAAACCGCACTAGAAAACACAGTCAGTGTTTTGGGGGACTGGACCCTAGTGCTACCCACCCAGCTGAGTGGTCTCGTCCAGCGCGCGGGTCCAGCTGGAGCTGACGGAGGAGTTGTAGAGGTGGGTTTTGGACTGGTCTCGGATCACACTCCACAGGCTCTGCACCGGCCGCTCCAGCTCCATGGCCCCCAGGAAGCCATGCACTGTGGCCCTGGGGCCCGGCTTATGGAACACCTGCACCCCACGCTCCGAGCCCTGGTGCCTGCACACACACACACACACACACACACACACACACACACACACACACACACACACACAGACACAGACACAGACACAGACACACACACACACACACACACACACACACACACACACACACACACACACAGACACACACACCGAGGTGATAAGACAGGTGATTTCAAGCATTGTCCACAGCCCCTGGCAAAGGTAATGTGCCCAGTGTTCATTTGGAAATGTATTCAGCTGCTCTGCAGGAGCACTTTACCAACTAAAAATGACTTAACACAGGAAGGACTGACACCTACGTATATTTCAACATCGTAATATTAACACCCCTCCACCTCACAAAATCACATTAAAACCCTCAAATTTAATTAAACTTTGATGTCTATAAAGAAGATGAATAATGTGTTTTTCTCCTGTAAGGGTTGGCACACACCTTCACCCAGCTGCGCACACACAAACACACACACACACACACACATACACACACACACACACACACACACCTCCACCCAGCTGCACTCTTCCCAGCCAGCAGGTTGCTCAACTCCCCAGCACTGGCCAAACGGACCTGCAGCCACAGCAAAGAGGAGGAAAGAGTGAGTGCTGAGAAACTGAGAATCATAAACTGTGGAATATTCTGGCTTAAGTTACTCATATTAAGGTGCTTGTGCAGATCATTTTACTGACTATGGGGATTCTATGGCTCATCCTCTGGATGGGAGAAGGCACCTTCAAGAACATTTTCAAAACTCTCCCATTCAGATTCCGATTTTGAACCTTCTAAACGTACCGCTTACGCCAACCAACAAGGGATTTTAACAAGGGATTTTAACTTTTTATTCCATCACAAATTTCCAGTTTCTTTTGGCTGAAATACAGCAAGGCAACGCTGATTCATTTGACCTACTTCAGCCAGAGCGTGAGTGAGGGCACGAGAGGCGATGTCATGGTAGGCCGTGGCCAGGGAGGAGGGGGAGCCAAAGGACAGGGCTCGCTGGCGGAGAGATGGAGGAGGGGAGGAAGGGGAGGAGGACGGATGAGGATCACTTCCTGACCCCTGCTGTTCCAGTCGGATATCTAGGAAGGAGGGACAGAGAGAGAGTGAGAGATAGTGAGAGAGGAAAAAACAATTGAGAGAAAAAAAAACTGGCATGATTATTGGATTTTCCACATGGAGAGATTATTTCCCAGCTGATTCATAAAGTTGATACCAGTGTCCTGATGTCATGCAGTGATTTCATTAAATTGCTTTTCTTTCCACAATCTTTTTGAGTCGTTTCATGGCGAATCGCTTACCCTGGGCAGATGTCCACGTACGCTGGGACCTCAGACTCTGGGATCCACCGATGGGAGGCCGGGCCACGACCTTGGACCCCATCTCAAGGGCGCTGGTGCCCTGAACAGAACAAAAGCACCATAATCAGCTCTATAGTTCAGGCCCTCAAACAGAGCCAAGGAGCTCAAACAGAGATAGAGTGCTATCATACTCAGCTCTATAGTTCAGGCCCTCAGACAGAGCCAAGGAACTCAAAGAGAGATAGAGTGCTATCATACTCAGCTCTATAGTTCAGGCCCTCAAACAGACCCAAGGAGCTCAAAGAGAGACGTGTGTGTTATCGTACCTGCATGTCTCGGAGGATGGCGGGGTTGCTGCTGTTGTACCCCGAGGTGGGACTGGAAGCGAGGCTGAGGCTGGAGCCGGTGCAGAGCGTGCTGTTGCTAACGCGGTTACGAAAGCGCAAGTCATCCTGTTATGGTTACGGAGGGAGGAGGACAGAAACAGGCGGGTCATGACACCAAATATACAAAAACACAGTGAACGGTCTATGTCTCTATTTCATAAACTGCTCGGAGTATTTACGGTTCTATTCATTTAGATACAGACCTTACGCCTAACCTTTGCAACTGTTTGTAACAGTTAGGTGTAAGGTCTATATCTAATAAGCTTTAGATCTAATAATTACTGTTTGTAATTACAAACTAATATACAGTATACTGTGCCTCCTTGACTCTGTGGATTAACCACACATTTATACCAGTAACACTAAACTGGGAGAGACCTATACATTTATACCAGTAACACTAAACTGGGAGAGACCTATACATTTATACCAGTAACACTAAACTGGGAGAGACCTATACATTTATACCAGTAACACTAAACTGGGAGAGTCCTATACATTTATACCAGTAACACTAAACTGGGAGAGACCTAAACATTTATACCAGTAACACTAAACTGGGAGAGACCTATACATTTATACCAGTAACACTAAACTGGGAGAGACCTATACATTTATACCAGTAACACTAAACTGGTTACACACTAAAGAGGTCTCAAGGTCTAGAAGCAACTGTAGCAGCACATGGGCAGTGCTGGATAGAGGAGACTAAACCACAGTATGAAGATGTCCTCACCCTGACCATCTGAGACAGTGTTTGCTGCTGCAGGCGTCTCTTCTCCTGCTCTGTGCGCTCGCGCAGACGGTCGCGTGCGCGGGCGATCTCCGTCCTCGCCTCCTCGCGAGCGCGGCTGTAGTCCCGCAGCAGGATCTCGATCTCAGATGGACACTGACCCTCCCTCCTCGGAGGCTCTGGGACTCTGGAGATAAATATTGACATTCGCCATCATGGAGACTAAAGTACTAACATAACACGGCATGGACTAATGGGAGTTTTGACTGACTTCATATATTCATTAGTTATAGAGGCAAACAGGAACTAATCCAGTCTAATCCAATTTCAACCATCCTATTTCATTTGCCAGTGCTAATGTCCCAATGTTTATCAGACAATATTTGTGGAAGAAATTCTTGTGTTACAACAAAGAAGAAAAATCTCATACAACTTATACAACAAAAAAAAAAAAAAAAAATCTTAAATACCAAAAAAGGGAGCTGTTTAGCATCATTAGGGCTCACCTGCTGGTCTCCACCACTTCCTGTCGGAGCTGCTGCAGGTACTCCCGTCTGCGAGTGGGCGTGTCATTGCTCTTGGGGGAGGAGTCTGGGTCACGCCTGAGAACGCCGCCATGTTTGCTTGGACTGAGACTGCGAGCGCGACGACAAGTCTGAAGACGAGCATCTCTCTCCTGGCTAAGCCCTTCAATGCTCTTTCTATGCCTTTGAGGTAAAATAACGGAAGGGGTTTGGATCATTAGAGGTACTCAATACCTATAGCAATGACTAAATCGACTTGTCCAATAGCCCCAACGATAGAGAATTGTTAAGCTAGTCAGAGTATCAGTGTAATAATGGTCAGTGATAATGACACAGAATGACACTTACCTGTCATACAAGTGCTGCTTGGTGAGAGGTGGGGACTGTTCACTGGGGCCTGACTTTAGCACCTTGAGCAGGGCGTCGGTCTCTCCCAGCCCATAATGCAACTTTGCTTCTGCCATTTCCACAGTGAGCTGGTGGGGGTTCATCTCTAATTGTACACTGGCCATCACCGTCTCTCTCTCCTTACGCAGCCTCTCTATCTCCCTCATCCTGTCATCCTTGTGTGCGACAGGGTTAGGGTTCAAGTTGGAGCTCAAACTCTCTGACTGTGAGTGCTTTCTAAGTGGGTTCTGCACTGATATGCGTTTGTCATTAGGCCTCTGGGTACTCCCAATGAGTCGTGTGGGTTGGTATTGGCTTAGGCCAGACCAGTTGCTGAATTTGTTGTGCAGTGGTAAGTCTTCAGGGATCAGTTGCCGATTTTCTCGAGACAGAGTTTCAGTGAGGGGGTTTATACTGACCAAAACATCAGTGTTACACTCACTTGGAGCAACTGACATAAGGTCATCTTCCTGATGTTCTAGAATGTGCTCCTGACAGGTGTCCGGCAGCTCAAAGGGTCCATTCCAGAATGCTCCCAGATCTTCTGGCACTCTGTGGGGGGTTTCTGTGACCAGGTTGCTGCGTCCCCCCTGATGGTCAAACGATGAAAATAGCTGTCTCGCTTGTCTGTCATGGACAGGCTGCTGGTATGAGGAGGAAGAATGAGAGGGAGAAGGCACCCATTTTGGATTTTGTGGATAGGGAGGTCTATGAAAAGGAGTCTGACCAGTTACTTTTTCACTGGTGTTTCTGTGAGAAAATGCTCTGCAGTTCTGTTTTTTGCCTTGAGATGAGATAGTCAAGAATGCATTAGAAACATCTGAAGTAGATTTACTGAGGTCACTGATATGTCCTGTAGAGATAGTTCCAATTGATATATCTGAAGAACTATATGTCTTCCTAAGATCATGGTCATGTAGTTCTCCTGGGTGGCTTTGAGTAGAGGTAGTCTGAAGCGTCTCATTCCTTGGAGATGTCATTCTGCTGGTGTACATCTGTTTTTCAGTATGGCTGTCAGCTGTGTCATGACATGGTGTAGATGTTCTTATTTCTTGTCCTCCTACACCGACCTCAACAGTGAGGATAGGCGAGGAGGCACGGTCAGTGAAGCTAACTTGCTTGCTTGAATAATTCCTGCCATTTCTCAAAGGTGTTTGACTTTCTGGAACATCAATCTGTGAAGAGCACCTTCTAACTGTTGGGAATCCGAAACCTGAGGGGGAGACTTTGTCAAAGTTTAGGTCTTTAGTGAAAATTGGAGAGACATCGGGGGTGATGTAGCTGTTGCCTGGCAACACTGTCTCTAGAGAGGGAACTTTCACAGGGGTACCTTTAGGATTCATCCGTCCTGCAGAACGGGATCTATTCTCTCGTAAGTCAGGCATGCTCTTGATATTTTCAGATAGTCTTCCACTCCCTCCTCTGTCATACAAAGAAAGAGTGATATCATTACCCTCAGATACACTGAGGGAATTCGGACCAATGACTTTGACAATAACATTGACTTCATGGGCGGTGGAATGTGTATCTGTAATTGGAGCTTTGTGTGTGATCGTAGAGTGGTTCACTCGACTATCTTCTCCTTCGGTTTGTATTCCAATGTCCAGTGTCGTTTGGGTCGATCCGTCTTTCCTGTTGGTGTGTCTGGGATACCTGTTGGACACTCTGGTCTTCCGCATGTGCTCCTGCCTTTGTGTGGGTCCAGTCCTCATGCACTGAATGTTGCCCAGAAGGTCAGAAGTGTTGTGTATCAGCTCAGACAGATGAGCAGACATATTCTGAAGACTAGCCCAAGTGGCGGGAACTTTCCCTTCCAAGGTCGTCTCTACCTGTGTGCTGCTCCTGTGGTGGCATCGTCTTCTCTTCGAGTCTCCACCGGGAGTGACTGTCTGAGTGCTGTGGTTGCACATGCTGATGCTCTGGTTTTCCAGGCTTTGAGAATCTTGTTCAGAAGGGTAAACCAACATGATTTCATCCACTTGACCTGAACTGTTCCCCAAATCCCCAGAGGCCTCGCTGTACGAGGAGCTGTAAGATACAGCAGTCAGATTTAGCCCATTTGCATCTAGAGAGGTGTGGCAACATGCCAGCAGATTGGACTGCGTGCCAACCTGCTCTTTAAAATCTTCCACGCTGCTAAGGGTACTGGAGAGTCCCTTGCTGTTTGCATAAGTGCTGAGGTGGGAGTTAAATGGGGCATTCTGAACGTTGAGACCATTGTCCACACTCAAACATCTAGTTATCTGCCTGTCAGGACAATTCAGAAGTGGGTATTTGCTGCAGATCTCCGCTGCACTTCCAAACACTTGGTTTTTGTATGTTGGTTTATTGGACTCTGTGTCTTGCCATGGGTGAAGGAACGGGTTGATGTCAATAGAAGCAAAGTGCAGGACAGCATCCTCTTTCTTCAATGTGTCATTATCCAATGGGGTATCTCTCAACTGTTTAGACACATTTAAAATGTGTTTCAAATGGGTATCATCTGTGATTTTACATTGGTTTTCATTTACGGGTGAAACAACCTTTGAATTAACTTTTTTCTCACTCAAATGCAGTGTCTCTGCGGGCTTGGGTTCCTTTCGCGTAGGGAAAAAGTTCTGTTTATCATCATCTTGTTGAGTAAGCACAGGAGCACAGGAAGATTTAGCATTTGCAAGTGCAATTCTACTGCTTGGAGACTGTAAATGATGTCTCTCTTTAACTTTCCTCTCCAGTGCAAATTGATTTTGACTGGAGGGT
This sequence comes from Clupea harengus, assembly GCF_900700415.2. NCBI lineage: Eukaryota > Metazoa > Chordata > Actinopteri > Clupeiformes > Clupeidae > Clupea > Clupea harengus. The sequence goes on from NC_045165.1 coordinate 5,455,778, forward strand.
GTTTTTGACTTTTGGTCTTCAGTAAACTGTGGGCCTAATCTGCTGAGTCTTTGGTCTTCAGTAAACTGTGGGCCTAATCTGCTGAGTCTTGATTCTTTTTGTCTATCACAAATCTGTGCTTCAGGTTTGGGTCTGGCTGAAGATCTATGTTGACACATCTTATCTGGAATATCTTCATTTGAGGAAGAGTCGGGTACTGACTCACTTGACGAACTGGGAGGAGCCGTGACTTGAGCCCTTCTGAACTTCTTTGTCTTCACTTTCTGATTATCAGCTATTTTGTTGTCTTTGCAGTCCATGGGTTTTGCAAGAGTTAATCTACTTGTATATCCACTTATCCTTGAATTTTCTATTGAATCAGTGTCCTCAGAGCCTTCTGACATTTGGTATTGAGTCCTCCTAGGCCCACATATGTCAACAGAGACCTCAGATTTAACTTTCAGATTTGATGTCACTTCCTGTGATGATTGCTCTGTATTTTTCCTCCGTAAAAAGCTAGGTTGCTCTTGGCTGGTTAACTGGTACTCACTCAGTAACATTTCCTCTGATCCATCAGCCGAATGCTCCCCATTACATGAAACCTCTAACTCAATTTTGTTAATGTACCTGGGTCCTGGAGTGCTAAATTGTTTGGAGTATGTTCGAGAGAGAGGTAACACAGTCAGCTCTGCATGCTGGAAATGTTCTTGCTGAGGGTCAGTCTGGGCTTGCAGAGCAGCACTGACGTGTGGGGGTCTGTGGCATGAAGCTAAGGACAAAGCACTGCCATTGTGGTCCCCCTTCTGTATTCCCTGCAAGCAATCTTGACCCACTTTAGCTTCCTCAGCACCCAGTAAAAGGTTACTAGAATCACCAATAGCATCACCTTGTATGATCTCTTGGTATTTCAGGGTGTTTGAGTTTCCTATGGAGGATTCATTAGTTTCAACATTTCTCTGTTGTGGGACCTTGATTGTCATGTGTGAACTGAAAGTTTTCACATTCGTATTTAGGTTTTGAGCACTGTGTTCTACCAAATCAAAGGTAGTTTGCGAATGCTTTGATTGATTATGTTGGTCTAGCATGTGCTCTGCTTGTGAATGCTTTGATTGATTATGTTGGTCTAGCATATGGTCCGCTTGTGAATGCTTTGATTGATTATGTTGGTCCAGCATATGGTCCGCTTGTGAATGCTTTGATTGATTATGTTGGTCTAGCATGTGCTCCGCTTGTGAATGCTTTGATTGATTATGTTGGTCTAGCATGTGCTCTGCTTGTGAATGCTTTGATTGATTATGTTGGTCTAGCATATGGTCTGCTTGTGAATGCTTTGATTGATTATGTTGGTCCAGCATATGGTCCGCTTGTGAATGCTTTGATTGATTATGTTGGTCTAGCATGTGCTCTGCTTGTGAATGCTTTGATTGATTATGTTGGTCTAGCATATGGTCCGCTTGTGAATTCTTTGATTGATTATGTTGGTCTAGCATAGGGTCCGCTTGTGAATGCTTTGATTGATTATGTTGGTCTAGCATGTGCTCCGCTTGTGAATGCTTTGATTGATTAAGTTGGTCTAGCATGTGCTCCGCTTGTGAATGCTTTGATTGATTATGTTGGTCTAGCATATGGTCCACTTGTGAATTCTTTGATTGATTATGTTGGTCTAGCATATGGTCCGCTTGTGAATGCTTTGATTGATTAAGTTGGTCTAGCATGTGCTCCGCTTGTGAAAATAGTATTATTGGTTGTTTAGTGTGAGACTCTAGCATACACATTTCACCAGTCTGTTTCAATGGATCGCTCAAGTGAGAAACTCCTGTGTTCTGTCCATTTAAGTCAACAGGATGAACTTCTGTAGCAACAAATTTACTTTTTGTGTACAAATCAGACTTTTCTGTCAGTATATTCATCCTCTGAGAGTATGCCCTCTCTTTGCTTGCTTCATCAATCCATGCTTCATTGTCTCCCTCTCCAGGACAAAGCACTGATAATGACACGTTGCTAATTTCCTCTTCTGGAGGGATCTCACAACTGTTTACAATATCCTCTGTAAACTCACTTTTTGCAAATAATGTAGCGGATTCTCCAACAGTAGCTTCAACAGTGCGAGCTGGGCTGCTTTCAGAGACTCCAAGTCGTTCAGTCATGACTGAGGCCTTGTGTTTCTCCATGTTTGCTACTTTCAGTGATTCCGTGTGCTGGATCGAGCTGCCAGCACTAAGAGTCCCCTTTTCCAGCTTGGCACTGAGGTGACATACATCTGACTGGACTGCTTTCCCAGCTTCTTTTAAACTACAAGGCATTATGTCTTGTTTCGACTTACAGCTATCCATTTGCAATTCCTTTGGGATATCCTGTTGTAGCAGTACAGACGAGCCTTTGTTTAAACTTTCTTCACTTGTGCGTCCAGCACTGCTCCTAAGGCTCTTTGTGTCCATGTGTGTGTTGACCTCTCTAGTCCCACAACCTGGTCTTTGGTCTTTTGGAATTTGGGTCGATCCAAAGTCTTGCCGGTGGCTGCAGCTCGGTACATCTTTTGTGAGGCAGTTTTCATTTAACTTCAGAGATTGTGGCAAGAGGGAGACTGTCTGAGAAGATGTGGGACAATAATCATGGGCACTGTCTGTGTTGTGTTGTATACACTCGTCACTGATGTCTTTTAGACTCTTAGTAGAATCACTGTTAGTTACTGAAAATGTACCTTCTTGGTTACCACTATCAATTGACATTTCTAGATGTTTCTGCACTACTTCTGATATTTTTTTATTGATAATGTAAGAGTCGTTCGTGTCAAATCTGCCTGGTTTGGCGTTAGCTGGAGTTTTAACCTCATTCTCACTATTCTTTTCAGCAACACTCAGTTCAGCAACACACTTTGCTTCAGACAGAGGGCATGACTTCTTTTCCACAGTATGTTCATCTTTAGATTTGAAAGATTCATTCACTTCCTTGTTGTAATTCTCCTTGTGGTCTTTGTCAGTCTTGTTGGGAGTCACATGTATGGGTTTTGCAGGGGGAGAATGACATCTTTTGGGGAATTTTAAAGTGCTTGTAAATGCATCTTGGCTATCTTTGATCCTTTTTCTTGATTTCCTACATGATGTATTATGCAGCTCTGACTCTTGATTCTGGCTGGTTTCTGCAGCAGTGCAACAGGTAACATGCCCAAAGCTATCAAGCACATTTTGCTGTGCTTTTATGCTCACAGGCAAATCTTTGGCATCTGCAGGGATTCCTTTACATGTTGTTTCAATGTAGCCTTCAACCGCATGATCAATGCCGATTTTAGTGCTTTCCCCACTGACCCTATTGGGAGATCCGATAACATCAGCGCTGGTGCCGTGATGAATTTGTGCTTCTTCAGGTACATCGAGCGAGCTCTGCTGCTTTTGCTCCGAAGCGAGAACACTTCCAGATGCTGTGGAATGGAGATAATGACTGGAAGTCTGAAGGCACTGATCAGGTATTCCTTTTAAAGTGCTTTTTGGGGTCAAACCTGCCTGAGGCTCATCATCGTGTACATGATGTTCAACATCACAGGAACAGAGACACATATTTTCAACTTGAGAACAGTATTGATCATGTCGTTCTTCTACCTCCGAGACATCTGTTCTACAAATATTGAACGATTCTTTAGCCTCGTTTAGTCTAACGTCTTCTGCCACATATCCCACTGTGCTTGTTCCTGCACTACCTTGGAGGCTAACATGTGCATTCATCCCTGGACATTCTGGAACTAACTCCAAAATATCAGATACATCTGCATTCCTTCCTGGACATTCTGGAACTAACTCCAAAATATCAGATACATCTGCCTTCACTGAGGTTGGTGTGAGATCCATGGGATTTGACTGTTTTGAGGCAGCCATATACTCATTGTTACTCTTGTCGAATGCTTCTACTTTGTTTGGTACATCGTCTGCTCTTGGCTGGGTCTCTTCCGACCAGATCATCTCACCATGAGCACCTGTCACATGTGAGTACACCAGTTGTGTTTCATTCACAAAAACCTCTTCACACTGCATGACCTCTGACTCTTTGTGTCTCAATTCTCCTTCAAAATGTTGAGAGTTCAGCAGCTCATCAGATTCATTGACCATCGCCTCACAGCATAGAGTCAGGGTGTTTCCTGACCTTAGCACCACTTCAGATGAAGTTCTCAAACAGCAACTTACTGGTTGTTCAACACTTCTGTCAGGCTCCCAGTACCTTTCCCCCTGCAGCATGGTATTCTCACCCTCTGTGGACTCAGCAGACAATGACCTCTGGAGCTCAGACCCACTCGTGTGGTCAGACAGATCTGAACTGCTGGAGCTCAGGCTCCTGTCGCTTCCCTTGAGCAGGTCACAGGCAGTTCTCCGGCCTGAGGAGGGGGCTATCCTTGGACTATCTGCAGTGTCCATGGAGGACCAGGCGTCGGTCAAGGCCAGCAAGCTCTCAGGCTCTCTGACACTGGAGCTGCTGAGGGAACGAGGTGTGCTGGCCATGGTAGGAGGGCAGCTGGCTGGTTCTTCGCTCATCTTTGATAGGACTTTATCATCTCCATGGGAACGGTCTGCACAAGGTTGTTTCTCATAGGCAGGCCCTGGTGTTCCTCCAGATTCCCTCCGAGCTTTCAGCTTTGGAGTTCCACCCAAGCTCCAGTAAACCTCTGCAGGCATTTCATCCGATGCCTCCCCAACCACCTCTTCCGCTCTCCCTCGTTGTTGACTCTCCACAGTGGTTCTTTCCTTTTTAGATGGCTGAGAAGTTTTACTGGACGACAAAACATGGCTGGGTACCTGCACCTGTGTCACAGCGGGTCTGACAGTGGCATGTTTCCCACTGCTGTCCATGACCAGCGAGTCCTCGGACATGTGACTGTCCACGCTCTCCGTCTCGCTGTGCTCCCTCTCCACCTCCTCCTGCCGGAGCTGCTCCGCCAGGGCCACGGCGTAAGCGGAGGACAGTGAGTCCACCGAGAACAGGCTGTCACAGTCGGACAGGTTCCCTTCCTCCTCATGGAGGTTCTCAATCCAGTGCACCAGGTCCTGCTGTCGCCCCTCACACCTCCTGCTCTGAGGAGACAGGGCCTCGGCACTGTGCCAGCGCCTCTTCTGTGGTGCGTCTTCTTCTGGAGTTGCTGTTGTTGTTGTTGTTGACGTTTGCTGCAGGTTGTCTAAAGACACTGTTGCCTTCAAGGGCCCGTGCCCTCGCTCTTCTGTATCGTCTGAAGCTTCTCTGTCTTTGACTGGCTTCCCAGTCAGTTTCCATGGGGATTTGAAAGTCTTGGCACCCCTGCCTGATCGCAGGCCTAATGGAGGTTTGCGGAAAACCCTTGCTAGGGCCGTTTTGATTCCAGGACCCACCGAACGTGAGAAAACCTTTCGAATCGTCTCCAGTCTCTTATTGCTTCCATTAGAGCTGTTTTTCGCCCCCTTCGAAGAGTTCTTCTGCAGACTTCCTTTACTGATTATAGGCACATGTCTTTTCATGGCCTTAGAATTTGCATCTGTAGTTGTATCTTCTGTGGATTTGCTTTGACTGTTAGATCTACTCCTTGGCAGGGAACCTCGTCTGGATGGGCCTGTTTTAGTCCCGGGCGACTTTCCTCTGCAGGTCTCAGTGGTGTTCTTCTCCCTCAGGGGAGCTTTAAGGTTCTCACAGGAACCGGCCCTGCTCCTGGTCCCCCTCCCATAACCCGAGGGTAGCGTGTGAGAGCGCCCTCTCATGGGCTGATCTGGAAGCCACTCATCAGAGGAGTATTTTCGTGGACCAAAGGACCCCTGATAGAACGACATGAACTCTGATGATTTGTTCCTCTTCAGGAACTGACTGAAAAGAGAACAGACAGATTCGATAATAATTATAAATCACTTTTATCAACATCCATGTAATGTCAAGCGCTACAACACTTTATCTGTCAGAGCAATAATACCACTTCCTGAATGTTACTTACCAAAAGATGGGTGTATGTTGGGGAAAGAGACGTGACAGCAGATCTGTAGAAAAAGAGTGTCTGCGTAGGAGTGTCCGCCCTCTTGAACTCGAGTCGAATTCAGGAGACAAAGGGCCCTCCTGACCTGGTGGTACGCTGTTCATCAGACGCTGCAGCTCACCCTTGGCCTCCAGAAGGTGGCGCTTGCGAGCGATCCTCTGCAGCTGGTAGTGCAGCCGTTTGCGCCTTACGCGGTTCTCTGCTCGATGCAATGCATGGTGTCGGAGAAGCTCCTCCTGTACCACCTGCTTGTGGTCCCCCACCACCACAGATGGGGGTCTGCTGCCCTCCTGATCCGCCTCCCCAGACCACGCATCCATCACGGGAGGGGTCACAAGTTCTGTCTGCACCCCCAGTTCTTGAGTAACCTTCTGCTCTATGGCTGTGAGTCGCTGCTTCTGCTTCAGGATCCACTGCTCAACTGTTACAGAAGAGAACATGAACATTAATATAGAAAGTAAACGCAATCATGGTTCAATCATCCCAATAATCTCAAGAAAAATGCACACACGCACACGCACACAAACAAACGCACACACACGCACACACACACATTATACACATACACACTACCCAACTTGCAGTCACTGTCTAATGTCTTAAATGGGGAATTGAATTAAACATGCCAGATATAAGCGGTTGTTAAAATCCAGGAAATGTTGTTAATATCTCACCATCTGGCAATGTCTGACAATAACATCACAAAATCAGAATATTAACATGCTTTTTCTGACCGAAAGTTCCTTTGTCAGCAAATCCAGCCGGCTGAAAGTCTCCTCCCGTAAAACACAGCAGTACTCACTCTCAGACTGCTTCAGTAAACCCCAGCCTGTGCTCAGCACAGTACTCACTCTCAGACTGCTTCAGTAAACCCCAGCCTGTGCTCAGCACAGTACTCACTCTCAGACTGCTTCAGCACAGTACTCACTCTCAGACTGCTTCAGCACAGTACTCACTCTCAGACTGCTTCAGCACAGTACTCACTCTCAGACTGCTGGTGCTTCAGGTGGGCCTGCTCTATCTCCAGGTCCCGGTCCGCTTTCCTCTGCTCCACCTGGATCTCCTCGTGCAGGAGCTCCACATAGCGCTGCTGCTCCTCCACACGTTGCCAGGGAGGAGGTGCATCACCCGGACAACCAGCTCCCTCCACACTACACACACACGTCAACAGAGATACACAAACACGCTATCTGTAGACAGTCATATAAAGATATGAAGATAAATGCTGTAGGTAACTTGGGTGCATAGCAACCCAGAAATAGAACAGAAACAACAGACAACGCAAGCATAAAGCAGCCAGAGCTTTTGATAACAAAGTACATGAAACGCTTAAACAGACCGTCACATGTGTAGCACAATGATGAAGAGTTCCAGCGTGTAAACAGTAATAACTTTCAGTGCTCTGGCCTGTTTGTCTAATCTTGTCTTAAATACGAACTACAGGAAACCCCAAAAACGTTCTCCTGTTTCAATCCCTAGAAACATGGAAACAAGCCAAGGAAAAAAATAAAAATAAAATGGACTGGAAAATATGATGTCACTGGCTCACATCTACAGTAACAGGGCAAATACCCCAGCCAAATACCCCAGCCAGGAAGAGGGTCCAATACGGGCAGTTGATTTTTTTTCTGCTGTGGGAAACCATTTGCCCCTCTTCTTAGTCCTAAGTCTGTGCCGAGATCAACAAGTGTGTCAGCGAGTGCACTGAGGGCTGGTGTGTGCCAGCCTTCCCATCACCGAGGTAACGTGTGCCAGCCTTCCCATCACTGAGGTAACGTGGCAACTGCCAAATCTGCTCAGTAAACAACCCTTCGCTACCACCAAGGGACGCCTTATCGGTCAAGTGTTATATTACTGCCAACTAACTTTCAAACTGGAAAATAGATTATAACCATGCCCATTTTAAAACATAACACTACATTTTAAATGGAGATATGATGTAGTTGCTTTTCCTTCGTCCATTCCTATCAAGTCTCTTTATCTGTGATAGACTCCATGCATTGGTAGAGGTCCTGTTTTTTTTTTTTTTTTTGAGCGCCTTAATAGGTGATTACAAAAAGAAACAAAAGGTCAAACTTTATGTAAAAGCTTGGTTTCATGCTCATGATTACTTCAGTGTTAAAACCCCCAGTAACCCACGGAGAGCAGGCTGGTGCCAGTGATGAGGTCATGTGTTTACCTCGGAACAGCACTGAGAGAGCCCAGCTCAGATGGGCTGCAGCTTAGAGCACCGTCACTGGTCTGTGGAGGGAGAGACTCGGTATAACTAACGTCTGACATCATCATCATCATCATCATCGTCAACGACAGCTCCAACAAAATTATCACCATCATTTCATTTTATTTGCACGGCCCTTTCAGCAGCTACAACCAAAACATATCTGGAGTGTTATGACCTCATTATTTTAATCATATCATTATACAGCTCTCCAGAACATTTTCTTTCTGGTTGACATAAAATATGTCCTTGTTGTACCTGGGTGTCACCACAAGAGGGAGATTCATGCATGCGAGTAAGTGTTTCTTACATACCAATACAACTTTTATTTGAATCTCTTAAAGCTTTTTGAATCTTACTCACCCGTCTCCGCTCTCTAAGAACGGCAGCTTCTGCTGGATGGTTGAACCGAAACTTATACTGGCCCAGACTTATCACTGCACCTGTGTGTGTGTGTGCGTGTGTGCATGTGTGTGTGTGTGAGAGAGAGAGAGAGAGAGAAAGAGAGAGAGAGCGTAAATGCCTAATTTGATACCAAGCACCAAACATGAGACGGCTCTTCTACAGTCTGGTATTAAATAAATTTAATAAGTGTCAACAATCTGTGCTTGTGTGAGTATAACATTACCTTGTGTGAGTATAACATTACCTTGTGTGAGTAAAACATGACCTTGTGTGAGTATAACATTACCTTGTGTGAGTGTAACATTGTGTGAGTTTAACATTGTGTGAGTATAACATTACCTTGTGTGAGTATAACATTACCTTGTGTGAGTATAACATTACCTTGTGTGAGTATAACATTACCTTGTGTGAGTATAACTGATGGAGATAATTTCCAAGCACTGTTAATGACTTAAGAATATATGAATCAAGTGCCTTGTATTAATATATTCCTTGTATGAATCATGTGCTTATGAAAGCAGGAACATGGCTTTTCTGTGTTTCGGTGTGTGTTTGTGTAACTTAGAATATTAGGTGCCACTTAGTCTGCATATGTACAAGAGCATGTTTAGACCAGAGGTGATAAGGGTCAAACTGTGCTTCTTCCGACCTTGTGCAAAACTTCCATCCTTGCCTCGGACGTCAGAAATCCACCACGTGGTTATCCCTGCTGAAAGCTAAACTTCTGTCTATATAAACCTTGTGCGATGTGTTTAATATTGCTTCACTTTCAGCCTTGTGCTGGGAGTGAGCCCGATTGCAATTGTTGTTTGTCTAATAAATATACTTATATGCAGCTCCGGAGTCCTGAGGTAACAAGAGTGAATTTTCACCTATCAATAACACTACCTTGTGTGAGTATAACATTACCTTGTGCCAGTCTGCAGGGCTCTGTCACCTCTCGTCCATTCACAATGCACACCTGGCCTGGCAGAGGCCTCAAGGTCACGACCCCACACTGATTTTCTATCTCGCAGCTAGTGCCACCTAGCAGGACTGGAGGTGCAAACACAAACAGGGCAGTCATTAGTCTATGACTACCTGGAAAACATGTTGACTGGGATACCTGCTGAATATAACGCTCTACTGTCACAAGGTGAGGTTACCTATTTGCAGTTCCTCCTGGGCGTTCCCTCGAGGTCCGATCCTGGTTAACCCTTCCTGTGACAGACAGACGATAGCAAACACATCAGACGGCATCACCAAAACTCTCCGCACACACCAGGGCGTGGCCCTCAAAGGCAAAAACACGTCTCAGAAAACAACAAGTGCCGATAACGAACTCGTCACGTTTCCTGTGTTTATTTTCTCTGCCTCCCTGCTGCCTGGCCACGGAGAGAGCCACGGAGAGAGAGCCACGGAGAGAGAGCCACGGAGAGAGAGCCACGGAGAGAGCCACGGAGAGGGTTTGTTTAGAGCTGCCGCTATCTCCATGGATAAAAGGCTTGCTTATGTAAGGCCTGCTCCAGGCGCTGCACTCCCAGGTGGCTGAGGGGGGGCTTTTTAGTCTCCCTGAAAGGCGCGGGAGTGGGAAGGGTTCGGCTCGTGGCCAGCCCTGTCATCAGCACAACCAGGGGGGGGCCCCATGGGGACCCCACTTCAGCGATAACGTGCCTCGGGGCCATTAGTGGAACACTGGCATGGCTAAAAATCTTGAGCCTGAGCTCAGACAGCGGAGCGCACGCAGCAGAAAACAGGGGAGTGGGGAAAAGCCAAGCGGAAGAAAGAAAAACATTGGAGAGGGTGAGAGCGAGGGAATGAAGAGAGAACAAAAGTGTGTAGTGTTACCTGTGCAGTACCAGGCAGTTTCTCAGGGTTAGGCGAGAGAGAGGAAGAAGAGAAAGCAGAAGGAAGAAGAGAAAGGGAGAAATCTAATTCACAAGAGAGAGAGAGAGAAAAAGAGAAGAGAAAGCAAGTTTTGTTAGGGTTATAATAAGGGCAAAGAGGTTTAAATTAGCACAAGAGGTGAGGTGACAACAGGTTCATTTGGAAATCAATATAATCTTACAATACGTGTCCTACAGGCCCAATCAGGAAGTTGGCCCACAAATAAACAAAAACGTAGGCATACACAGCGCCATGGAAACCAAAGAACATGAAATGGGCATTCAGGAAGTAACCAAAACAAGGGTAGGCCTACTTCTGTAATATGTTTATCTGACAGGGAACCACTGTAAAACCCTTAAATAACAATCACTGGCCTAATAGACACTGATTGCAGAATCTGACCATACCCATAGCCATAAGTCTGAGTCAAAGAGGGATACTACCAACATGGTAAGTGGGTGCCTAGGTCATCCCTGATTTATCCTCTTTTAGTTGATGGCAACAGCTTTGGAATAAATACTGTTTGTCCTCATGGTATAGTATGGTATAGCCGTGTCATATAGCACAACAGGCGAGCATAATATGGGCGTTTAGTATAGTATAGTATGGTACAGCAGAGATACCTTCTAAAGCTTTACCCTAAAACATTACCCTAAAGCACCTATGATGATCAGATGATGATTATGTTCACACAATAATTCCTTTCACACACACACGTCTGTGCTATCAACTCTGAGACACACAATCTCTCCCGTAGGACAACATGGCGTCAGAGCAAAGGGAAGTACCCTGAGGTGGTAGAAGGTGACTCCGGTGCTCAGGACGTCCCGGTCTAGTGCGATGAGGTGCGGCACCAGGGCGTGGACCAGGAAGCCGGCGCGGTCACGGTCGATGTCCATGCTGTACGCTTCCAGAAGCTCCCGCTTGTGGCTCCAGCCCTCGGACCAGTCCTTCGTCAGCTGGTCCACCTGAGAGGATTGGACACCATCTTATAACGAGTGTTACTTAGCGGCTGCTGATTCCTACAAGGCCACTTCCTTCTCCTAACATTTAGCTACAGACTGCTGTTCAATGACGATGTTTACACATGACTTAAGAATGTAGCGACTGAGAGGTCTGCTGTAGGCTGATGCCATCTGAAGAGATGTGAAAGTGGGCGATCTCTGGGAGGTGTGACAGATCTGACTGACGACCTTGACTGACCTTGAGCTCGTTCTGAAGCACGATGTCAGACAGGCTCCCGTCTCTCTCGTCACTCAGGGAGGGGCTGGGGTCCCTCTGCTGCAGGTGGAGGTCAAAGGTTAGACTACAAATCACATTTACATTTAGTCATTTAGCAGACGCTTTCATCCAAAGCGACTTACATAGTCTACACATTTTACATTTACACTGATGGCACACTGCACATCAGGAGCAATTAGGGGTTCAGTGTCTTACTCAAGGACGCTTCGACAGGGAATCGAACTAGCAACCTTCTGATTACTAACCGACTTCTCTACCTCCTGTGCCACTGTCGCTTGCTTCCTATGCAGGTTGCACAAGATTCCTGTGCTATGGGTGGTGAAACTATACTAATCACTGGTTCTTACAGGACATGCAACCTGTCTTGATGTCACCCTGTAGGTTTTTAGGATATTCCTACAGCATGACCTGTTCCACAAATAAAGGTCTGATGTGAGGAAAAATGCAGCATAGGTACCATTTCAAAGCTGAGCAGCATGGTCTTCAGACGGTCAATCTCCTCGCGAAGTTCCCTGATCAGCCTCACGTTGGCATCCTACAATAGGAATCATGAGATGACAAACGCTTAAAAACATAAGCTGCAGTTCCAGGACCTGAGGTGAAAGTAACTAACTAACTGAGTAACTAACTGCGGCACAATCAAAATCTCAGACCCCAAGAGGAAGTACACTACTCAAATACACTCACACAGACACACACACACACACACACACACACACAGATGTAAACATTCCCACCTCGTTGACTTTGGGCTTGTTGACGATGTTCCTGGCGTGCGCTGCGTAGCGGAGGGTGCTGAGGGTTTCGTTGTAGCTGCTGCAGGAGGGGGCGACGGCTGCACAGGGAGAGAGAGAGAGAGAGAGAGGGAGAGAGAGAGAGAGAGAGAGAGGGAGAGAGGGAGAGGGAGATGAGAGAAAGAGAGAGAGAGAAGAGGAGAGAAAGAGGGAGAGGAGAGAGAGAGATGAGAGAATGAGGAGATAAAGAGAGAGAGAGGGGGAGAGGGAGATGAAAGAGAGATAGAGAGGGAGAGGAGAGAGAGATAAAGAGAGAGAGAGAGTGAAGACAACAATCACTACATTCCAACTCCAACCCCAACTCCAGTCCCTCTTGGATATGTGACAACAACAACATTTTAACCTGATTTCCGAGCAAAATTGGTTGTTGGTAAAATACAGATAATATTTGATTTGGGGGAGCGTAATGTTGTGGAAGGACTCCAGCGGATATATACAAAGTAGCTCCAAGAACAACAACTGACGACAGTACAAATACAGAAAGGTGCACGACTCGCACGCATGAATGAATGCACGGAGATCCTGAGCGACTGAACCTCCAGACCAGTGTGAGGTGTCCGCGCGACTCACTGGCTATCATGATGGTTTTGGAGTTGCCCCCCAGGCTGTCCTTGAGGAGCCAGGTGAGGACGGAGTCCCGGTAGGGGATGAAGCAGTGTCTGCGGCTGCTGCTGCCCGACAGGGAGCTGGACAGGCTGCCCCCCCCCAGGCTGCCCTCGCCCTCGCTGGCCACGCTGTTGATGCTCTGACAGCTGCTGAACATCTGGGAGTTCTGGGCTGTAGACCAGTGTGTGTGTGTGTGTGTGTGTGTGTGTGTGTGTGTGTGTGTGTGTGTGTGTGTGTGTGTGTGTGTGTGTGTGTGTGTGTGTGTGTGTGTGTGTGTGTGTGTGTGTGTGTGTGTGTGTGAGTGAGTGAGTGAGAGAGAGAGAGAGAGAGAGAGAGAGAGAGAGAGAAGGAAAGAAAAGCAGAGAGAAGGGAAAACTCAATATGAGACCAGGGTGAGATTAGAAATGAGAAGATAACAAAAAGAAAAGGTAAGATAGATAAGTAAGAGAGACTGAATGCTCTGTTTCCACATAATCACAACATGCAGTTTTGCATTTAACATCATCTAGACATGGTTTAGAAGAAAGAATGACTAAGACAGACTCAGCCCCGAGTCCACAGGCGGTCATCTCTCTCCGGCCGTACTCACCCAGGGCAGAGATGACGATGCCCAGGGTGACCAGGGACTTGTTGATGTTGGCTCCCTCCGTGATGCGATCTCTGCAGTAGTGTGGGTCCGCTCTCTCACTGCAACAAAGAAGACACGTCAGCAGCTAACACAAGCAATCACTGTCCTATCAGATGACACGTCAGCAGCTAACACAAGCAATCACTGTCCTATCAGATGACACGTCAGCAGCTAACACAAGCAATCACTGTCCTATCAGATGACACGTCAGCAGCTAACACAAGCAATCACTGTCCTATCAGATGACCCTACAAGCTATAGATGCTGAGAGGTTGAGGTTCTGGTGCACCTGTAGTGGAGGCAAGAATGATTCATCTGGTGTTA